>NC_141994.1:71159736-71382236 GCF_049901715.1 Pseudonaja textilis
TTACTCCCAAGTCACCCCAGCAGTCTCAGCTGCTCTCGCCTTCTGGCAGCTCTGTGCATACGCGCACTGGGAACAGGCTCCCCTTGTTCCTCTGCCTCGCTGCTGCCAGGCTCCTGAGTCAGCACCCCACTCCCAGATGGTGCTGGCCCCATCTCTGCATCGAACGCAGGACCCTCACCCGAGTCCTCTCCAGACTCCTGGACTGGTCCCCATTCTTCCCCACTGTCCGATTCCGCTACCGTCTGCACTGGCTGCCGGCGAACCACAACGCAGCATTGGAGAAGTCACAACTTCTGGAGGCAAGTTGGTTAATTGTTCTAACTGTCAGGAACAGTGATGATTAGATTATGATTAGATGGAGTGAATATCACCAGGAAAACTGGAATATTTCAGAACCGTTTGGGAAAGGAGGAAGACGAATAGGAGAATGAATGAACTTATAAAATAAAGGCAAAAGTTAGTCACTTCCAGAAAAGGACACTAGGTTAGATTAGGTTAGATGAGTATTCTCAACCCCAGCAACTTTTAAGATTATGGGATTTCAGCTCCTATAATTTCCCAGCAAACAATGATCGGAGAAGCAGCCGAGAAAGACATTAGATGATGATCCAACCACGGACTATTTTCTCCAGCGCGATCAGCTCTGATTTGATTCTTTCTGTAGACACTGGGATTAAAAATAATCGTTGATTTACAATTATGAAGCCCCAAATTTCCACAGCTAAGCAAGACAGTTGTTAAGTTGGTTGAGCCCTATTTTACGACCTTTTTGTCCCAGTTGTTAAGTGAATCATGCAGACGTTAAGCGAACCGGGCTTCCCACATTGGCTTTGCTTGTTGGAAGCCGGCTGGTAGGTTTATGAACGTGACAGTGCAACTTAAAGAATTAAAGGTAGTCCTCAATGTATTACAACAATTGAGCCCAGAATTTATGTTACTAAGTGAGAAATTTGTTAAATGACCTTCGTCCCATTTTACTAATTTCTTTTAAACAATTTATTTATACACTAGCTCAATACCTGCGCTTCGCTACGAAACTATGTGGTTGGGCTTAGTTTTGGGGGAGGAAAATAAGAGGTGGGGGGAATTCTTCCTCTGTCTACCAGCATCCATCGATATCCATCTGGCTAGTGTCCTATCAGTGTGTGAGAGAGTGGAGGGCTGTTTGGAAATTGAAACAGCATTTGCAAGGAGACAGCAAGGAGCCTGGGCAGGACTTAGCTCAACTGTTCTGTACTAAAGCTGCTTGGTGCTATGAAACTAAAACTGAAACTCCTCTCCTTTGCTTGTGTTTTACATTTGGAACAGATTTCTTTTCAGGTGGAGAGGGGGAGTAGAGTTCCTTAGCATCAGAGCATGTTAATGATAATAATATAGGAAATATTAATGCTCTGATCGTCATTTCAAAAAATTCTTTCTTAGTGAGCACCTAGAAGCCAAGAGGAAAATACGTGTTAAATTTCAAGTTTGTAGGCTTTACAGTTCTGGAGATTTTGTGATGATGCATGAGTGGTATTTCGTTTTTATATACATGGATTTTCTCTTTACATACATAATTGCTTTGTGAACAGCTTATTATCTGGATCAATTTGCTTACATAATAATCCTTTTGCAGTTCCTGATTTCTACCTCTATTGTAAAACAAATCCCATGTTTGAAAATATTCTGCGTCTTCTTTTCTTTTCTTTTTAATGTCAATCTGTCCATTTCTGCACAGTCTTAAATATTTTTTTATGAATTTTTACGGCCTCATTTGTTAAACGAGCTGCAGCTGTTAAATGAGTAAGCCGGTTGTTCAATGAATCTGGAATTCCCCATCGACTTTGCTTGCCTGAAAGTTGCAAAAGGGAATCACATGACCTTGGGACACTGCAACCATCATAAGTACATGCCAGTTGCCAAGCATCTGAATTTCGATTGCGTAATCATGGGAATGCTGAAAAGGTCGTAACTATGAAAAACTGTTGTAGGTCACATTTTTGCAACTTTGAACGGTCACTAAATGAACTGTTGTAAGTTGAGGATTTACCTTTAGATACCAGAACACTCTCATTTATTGACATTTTCCCCAGACTATTGAAACAGGGTCTCAGTTTACTCAATGAGTTAAGCCACCCAAGAGAAAATGACACCTAACATTTTTACAACCCGTTTCCACAGCTTTCATTCCAGAGGTGTGTATGCAGCAGGTTCTGACCGGTTCTGGAGAACCGGTAGGGGAAATTTTGAGTAGTTCAGAGAACCGGCCAATCCCACCTCTGACTGGCCCCGCCAACCCCATCTATTCCTTCCCTTCCGAGTGCCAGCTGATCAACTGGGTCTTCTTTGGTTGCCCTGCACAGGAGAATGGAGCTGGAAAGCAGGTTAGTGGAGTGGGGAGGGGGATGAATAGAATAGAATAGAATAGAATAGAATAGAATAGAATAGAATAGAATGGAATGGAATGGAATGGAATGGAATGGAATGGAATAGAATAGAATAGAATAGAATAGAATAGAATAGAATAGAATAGAATAGAATAGAATAGAATAGAATAGAATTCTTTTATTGACCAAGTGTGATTAGACACACAAGGAATTTGTCTTGGTGCATAAGCTCTCAGTGTACATAAAGAAAAATAAAATACATCCATCCAAGAATCATAAGATACAACACTTAATAATAGTCATAGGATACAATAAGCAATCAAATCCTACTAGGAAACAGTCCATATAAATCATAAGGATGCAAGCAACGAAGTTACAGCATTTTGCCGCATCTTTCCACTGGAGTGGGGAGGAAATGGGGATTTTGCAGTATCCTTCCCCTGCCATGCCCACCAAGCCATGCCCACAGAACCGGTCGTAAAAAAAACTGTGAATCCCACCACTGTTTCATTCACACAAAGCCTACGAAATCCAATGAGAGTTTGGATGCCTGAGCATGACTCAGCCTGTTTGGTTAATTTAGGTTTGATGTAATATGGAAATGTAGAAAAGGCCAGCACCCTTTGCAAACCAAGCCTGTTAGAATTTAACAGAAAATATGGATATTTTTTTTTAAAGATTGGCCATTAATTATTTCTCTAGTAAATCACCTGCAATGGGCCCTGCAGACAGGATGGATAAAAATCGATGAGTACTATTTTTATTTTTTTGATTTAAATCAGATTTTTTTTTATTGTTATCAAATTTATTTTAATAAAATGCTTCTGGAGTGAAAAATCTATCTAAAGATGGTTTTCTATTTAAGATCCATTAATAATTTAGTTTATTCAGCCTGATAAGGGAGCTTAGTTATGTAGCATGAGGAGGCTGTAATATTCTAGAAGATGTACATTTTGGGTAAGTTCATTCCAAGCTCTGCAAGCTGACATAATGCGCCCTGCAGGGATGCATTCACACATTGATGCATTTCGCAGTCACCATGAGAGAATAAATCATAAAACAAAGTTCAGGAACATCCCTTCCTCCCATTGTTTTGCAAATCTATACACACCACAAACTGTATGATCATTTGAAGAGGAAAGCATCTGCGCCACCAGGCATGATTAAGGGTAAGGAGGAAAGGCAAGCAGTTAAAAATGAAAGCGAAACCTTCAAAGCAGATTATCAATATAATATTAAAGGACACCTGTCATTTCAGACCCATCATGGCAGTGCCTGTTAACAGGCATCCACTCACCTGCTGCCTGCCACATCCCTCACCTTGTGTCCCTGCCGCATCAAAAGCCGTCCCATTAAATTGAATGGGACGGTCAGCGAGTCAACAGTGGGTTAGAGGAGGAGCCGCTGCAGGACAGAGTTGACAACAGCCCTTTAAGTTGATTTAAATCAAACCTTTTTACTAGTGATTTAAATCGACTTACAGATCATCAGAGTTGGAAGGGGCCTCGTAGGTCATCTAGCCCAACCCGCCACCCAAGCAGGATACCCTACACTAGGGGTTCTTCAAACTTGACAGCTTTAAGACTTGTGAACTTCAACTCCCCAGAATTCCTCCTCCAGTCATGTTGTTGGCTCAGGAATTCTGGGAGTTGAAGTCCACAAGTCTTGAACTTGGCAAGTTTGAAGGCCCTTGTTCCTACACCATTTCTGACAAATGGCAGTCCAGTCTCTTCTTGAAAGCCTCCAGTGATGACGCTCCAGCAACTTCTGAAGGCAACTTCGGTTCCATGGGTTGATTGTTCTCACTGTCAGAAAGTTTCTCCTTATTTCCAGGTTGAGTCTCTCCTTGTTCAGTTTCCATCCTTTATTCCTTGTCTCATCTTCAGATGCCTTGGAAAATAGCTTGACCCCTTCCTCCTCCCTGTGGCAGCCCCTCAAATATTGGAAGACTGCTCTCCTGTCTCCCCTGGTCCTTCTCTTCCCTAGACCAGCCATGCCCAGTTCCTGCAACCGTTCATCGTATGTTTCAGTCCCCTAATCATCCTGGTTGCTCTTCTCTGTACTTTTTCTAGAGTCTCAACCTCTTTTTTTTATAGTGTGGTGACCAAAACTGGATGCAGTACTCTAGGTGTGGCCTTACTAAGGCTTTACAGTATTAGTGCCTCCCTTGATCTGGATTGTATCCCTCTGTTAATGCAATTTAGGACTGCATTGGCTTTTAACTTGATTTCAATCAAATCCACCCTGCCTGCAGATATATTGAACTGCAGCTTCCATAATCCCCATTTCCTGGCTAAGGCTGGATGTGGTGTCTGGATACTGTAGTCCAAATGCCTGCACAGCACACTACTGTATACAAACACACAGCCCCTGCAGCAGCAGCAGGAATGAAATGACTTGTCAAGGTCACAACTGCAGCTCAGAGAGGGGGCTGGAAATCAGAAAATTAAAAAAAATCCACTTGTGTAAGATCTCAAGCTATCCTTCCTCACATTCTCATATAGCAACCCAGATTGTTCAGAGGGAGGTGAAAAGCGCTATTGTTACCACTCGCATCCCCCCCCCAAATTATCTTTGAGTGTTGGGAGCACCTGTTCAGGTGAGTGGCTAAGGTTTCAGGTGCCACTCCCAGAATTTCAAAGACAAGCAACTCAAAGGTCATCTAGATCAACCCGCTGCCACTGGAAAGTTTCCGGAGAATAGCAAAAAGCAATAGACTTATATACCGCTTCATAGTGCTTCACACAGACAGCATCTGCCCCCTAAAAATCAAGGTTCTCACTTTATCAATCTCGGAAGGATGGAAGGCTGATTGAACACCAGCATGTGGTCAAAGTATGTCTGAAATACAGGTGATGCTCGATTTACGACCACAATTGAGCCCAAATTTTCTGTTGCTAGGTGAGATAGCTGTGAAGTGAATTTTGCCCCATTTTACAGCCTGTAACACAGTCAGATAATCAGTAGGAGTTCCTTTTTTATCTCCAACTTTTCCCCCAATGTCCTGGCTGGAGAAAAACGCTCCCAGGAACAGCCTTTGGCTGCACAGAATCAAGTCCAAAATGTGGTCAACAAAAACTGTAATTATAAATCCAATCAAGGCAAAATAAGGTAATTAGTCCGTCAGGCCAGGAGCAAGAATTCCAAGGCACAGCAATAACTCCACACAGTTGGGAAGATTCCAGGAACACAGATAAGCAACCACAACACAGGATAAAGTCATGTTTGCTCCCAGCAGATGCCACACTCAGCTTGCAACTGTTTTAAACTCTCATTCCCAGCTGTAGCTAATGAAGGGAATCAGGGCCCTTTCCTCCCCCATAAGCCATGCAACCCACTTTGCTCTCTTTTCAGTTCCTCCCTGCATGTCCTAGGATGAAGAGGGGTGGGCCTGGATTTTCCTCCGAATTCCCTCTCTGTTCTACCTCTTCCCTGCTCTGCCCAGCCAGACTTTGCCCTTCCCCAGTTTCCTTCACAGCCAACGGAGCCACACTCCCACTTCCTGTCAGCTGTTCAGCTTCCTCCTCGGATTCAGACTCCAACAGGGGCATGACACAGTCTTTCTTGCCGCAGTCATAAAGTGAATCCTTACAGTTCTTTGGTTATTAACATGGTTAGGTAAATCTGACTTTACCTGTTGACTTGGCTTGTCAGAAGTCAATGGAGAAGCCAGTTTCACTTAACAACCAGGTTACTAATTTAACAACCACAGCAATTCACTTAACAGAATGCGGCAGGAAAAGTCATAAAATGGGGCATAACTCACTTAAGAAGTTTTTCACTTATCAGCATAAATTCTGGGCTCACTTGTGTTGTAAGTTGAGGACTACCTGTATTTATGATGGTCGCAGTGTCTCGGGGTCAGGCGATCTCCTTTTGCGACGTTCTGACATGCAAAATCAATGGAGAAGCCAGATTCACTTAACAACCAAGGTTGCTAACTTAATTGCCCTAACTGACTTAACGACTGTGGCAAGGAAGGTCATAAAACAGGGCAAAACCCACTCAACCGCCGTCTCACTTAGTGACATAATTGCTGGGCTCCATTATGGTCATAAGTCAAGGATCGAGTTGTGATTCCGAACTCTTCCTTGCTGCTTGGCCTCCCCCCCAGAAGCCATAAACAGCAACAGAGCGAAGGCAAATCTTCCAAGCTTTCTTGCTTTTCACAGATTTTTTTGTTTTCACCGCTTCTTAAAGCCTCTTCTTCTTGAGACAAAAATCTGCTTTAAGGAGGGGCAGCAGCTAGCCAACTTTGGCTGATTGGGAAAAGCTATGCTGGGTTGAAATGGGTTAGTGGATGGAGGGGTGAATAGGTGCTGCTTTGTTTTTAAAGGAAGAAATTTACAACCAGAAGAATCTTTCTTATGATTACCGTGTTTCCCTCGGCCTCCTTTCCACTGTCAGAGGCCTTCAGGAATGTCTTTTTCTGTGGCCGGCAAGGCTTTCCTGAAGGCCTCTGCAGCCGATAATGGAGCTCTGGATCAATCCAAAGCTTTGTTATCAGCTCTAGAGGCCTTCAGGAAAGCCTTGCCAGCCTTGTCAGCTGCAGAAGAAATGGGCCAACAGGGCAGGTGTCGGGGTGTGCAAGGCCTGGCTACACCTGTCCAAAGGTAAGCAGTAGGGCAGCTCCACTTCCCAACCCTACCCTAGCTTAATTTTTACCCGTCCACTCTGGAATGAGTGGGATCTTAACTAGGGCTTATTTTGGGGGCAGGGCTTATATTGGACACATGTGTAAAAATCAAGCTAGGACTTACTTTCAAGGTAGGTTGTATTTTCAGGGAAAGAGGATAGGATCAGCAAGGTGCAGTTCTCTGAAAGTTCCCTTTATTTAATACATTGCCCTCATTTTTATGTCCCCTTTCTTTTGGGCTAATTTGAAGCGGTATAGGAAGCCAACTAAACAATGAGTAAAAAATAAATAATAAAATAGGCATGCGGGCTTAATAATCATCTACTCTATGAACCTTGAACGGCCTTCAAATTTACGGAAAGCCAGGAGGGAGAAAGGAGAAGCCATTCACAAAAAGCGCCTGCTGTATTTTCTAAGAAATAAATAGATTCTCGTCTATGGCTGGATTGGGTAGATGTTGGTGGACTACAACTCCCATCAACCCCCCCACTACTGGCTATTTGGCTAGGTAATGGGCACCGGAGCCTAAAAATTTCTGGAGCTGCCCATATTCCTAACCCCGATCATTTAATATAATAAATACAATTTTGGGCGCACATTTAATATCACCTCATACCACGAGACAAGTGGCATATGGATATGATGAATAAAGGTACAGATTTAGTGAACCCAAAATCTTCTAAAATGACCCTCCAAATTGCTGAAGGATGATCATTCTGTTTGAGCTCCATGAAAGTTAAACTGGATTTATGTTCGCTTCTGAATGGAACAGGTGGAAAATTGGTTTCAGGGTTTTGTCAGTTTACGGAAACCTAAATTGACCAAATATAGTAGCCTGGTTTCAGACTTGCCACGCCCAGCCAAAGTCCACAGATTCTTCCAAACATGGTTAAAGCAGACCATCTGAATGCCGCCATCCAGCAAACCCCGCCACACACGGAAGATCACAAGGTTTACCTCATCTTCCAAGGCCACCATTTTGTGCCCCAAAATATTCCATGGGTCAAAATGGATTCTGTTCAGACCATTTCACCACACACAAAAAAAAAATGTTGAAAAATTGTGTCCGATCATGTAAGTCCTCAACTTACAATTGCAATGATTTTCGATTGCAATTCTGGGCTCGATTACTTGAGGGACTGCCCCAAAGAAGAGGGAGTCAACTTATTTTCCAAAGCACCCAAAGGCAGGACAGGAAGCAATGGATGGAAACTAATCAAGGAGAGAAGCAACCTGGAATTCAGGAGAAACTTCCTCACCGTGAGGACAATTAATCAATGGAACTGCTTTCCACCAGAAGTTGTGGGTGCTCCAACACTGGAGGTTTTAAAGAAGAGATTGGGCAACCATTTGTCTGAAACAGTAGAGTTTCCTGCCTGGGCAGGGGGTTGGACTAGAAGACCTCTAAGGTCCCTTCCAACTCTGTTATTCTCTGTTCAATCTCTCTCAAAGGCTTCCAACCACAGCCAGGATTCCTAGTTGTGATCCAATTCACAAAGTCAAATGACACGGACTGCTAGTCAAATAAATAGCATGCACAACCACACTCAGCACAAGGAACAACTTTTGCATGGTGTGACTTTTCATCTAGGGTTGGCACACGAGGGCAAGGGATGTTGTGAGTCATAGTAGTAAAAATCTAGACGGGCTGGCTTTTCAACTGGAAGATTTATTGGGGGGAAGGCACCCCATATTCTAAGCACAGAAAGTGACTGCAGTCATAATCAGAACAGGAGTTTGGTCTAGTGGTTAAGGCACCAGGCTAGAAAGCAGGAGATGGTGAGTTCTAGTCCCAGTTTAGCCATGAAAGCCAGCTGGGTGACTTTGGGCTAATCACCAGGAGACGGTGAATTCTAGTCGCGCTTTAGGCACGAAAGCCATCAGGCTGACTTTGGGCTAGTCACTCTTAGCCCAAACTACCTCACAGGGGTGTTGTTGTATGGAAAATAGGAAGAGGAAAGTGTGTAAGATATATTCACCACACTGAGTTATTTGTAAAAAATAAATAAATAAAGGTGGGATACAAATAAACAAACAAAATGATAACATCCAACCTTATAAATTTAGACAAGCAATAATTCAATTTGTCCTGGCTATTTTCTCCACAATATCAACTCTGGTTGTCTTCAGGTTCAAAGCTGCTAGCGGAGTCCTTTCTGTGCCCCTCCCTATTTGACCAATTTCCATCAAACTTTCAACAGGCGTATCACTAAACTAGCATTATTACAATACACAAGGACATTGCAAGGACATTATGTTTGGGGCACTGACTTCAGCATAAAACAGACTTTGGGTGATTTTGGAAGCCAGGAATCTAGAATAGAATAGAATAGAATAGAATAGAACAGGAATAGCAAAGTTGGAAGGGACCTTGGAGTTCTTCTAGTCCAACCCTCTGCCTAGTCAGGAAACACTACACCACTTCAGAGAAATGGCTGTCCAACATCTTTTTAAAAACTTCCAGCGTTGGAGCGTTCACAACGTCTGGTGGCAAGTTGTTCCACTGATTAATTGTTCCCAATATCAGGAAATTTCTCCTTAGTTCTAAGTTGCTTCTCTCTTTGATTAGTTTCCCTCCATTGCTTCTTGTCCTGCCCTCAGGGGCTTTGGAGAATAGCTTGACTCCCTCTTCTTTGGGGCAGCCCCTCAAATATTGGAAGGCTGCTATCATGTCTCTCCTGGTCCTCCTTTTCATCAGACTAGAGATACCCAGTTCCTGCAACCGTTCTTCATATGTTTTAGCCTCCAGTCCCCTAATCATCTCTGTTGCTCTTCTCTGCACTCTTTCTAGAGTCTCAACATCTTTTTTTACATCGTGGCACCATCTAAGGTCACTTTTGAGCACCACCAAGGAAACGGCATAGACTTATCACTCAGCACCATTAGCAGTTGACATTAAATCAGATGAGGATTACATCCTGCCAAGAATTAAACCATGTGTTGGTCCTTCTTATTTGCTGAACCATTTCAGTCAGTTTTGCAGATTTTGGGGGATGTTACCCTACCTCCATTCCCTTTCAACCCAGATCTTCCAACCTAAGAATAAGCGGGTTTCACACAACACGCAAAACCTGGGTCAACAAATAATAAAAACAGCCGTCATCACCTAACATCCTATCCAAACCAGCAATCTGCTGGATGGGCTTCAAGAGATGCCAGCCTCCCACAATATTGCCACAAATGCTAAACTCTAACAGGCCACCGATGACGACACAATCAAAATTTGACATGAAACAAACTGCTCTTTTAACATATGTTAACTGTCGAGGTGGTGCTTTTTTCCAATCCACTAGGTCAGCTGTATGCACTAGGTCAGCTGTATGCAACTTTTAAAGATTTATGGACTTCAAGTCCCAGAATTCCCTAGCCAGCATGAATGGTGGGAATTGAAGTCCAGAAGCCTGAAAGTTGCCAACATTGGATACTCTCGATCCAACAGAATCAGGAACATTGGAGAGAGAAGGGGGAAAAATATGCATTTTGAGTAGATGGATAGAGATAGGGCAGGTTTTTTTCCCAAATGTGATCACTCTGCTAAACAACTGATTCCCATCACACTGTCAAACTATTTAGTGAGACTGTATTACTGTTCTTCTTCTCATCCTTCCTATTACCTATCTCTTCCAACTTATGACTATAACCGTGTTACTTGTATCTTTATAATTTATATTGTTTTATTATTCCCTGGTATGATTTGATTGCTTATTAGTAACCTATGACTATCACTAAGTGATATATCTTACGATTCTTGAGGAATGTATTTTATTTTTTTCTTTATGTACACTTTATGTACCAAAGACAAATTCCTTGTGTGTCCAATCACACTTGGCCAATAAAGAATCCTATTCAATTCTATTCTATTCTATTCTATTCTATTCTATTCTATTCTATTCTATTCTATTCTATTCTATTCTATCCTATCCTATCACTATATGAACGATCTGAATACTTAGCCAGGTTAAAGTGTCCAGGTAGGAATTGAGATGTTCTAGAACAGCAGTCCCCAACCTTTTCTATACCCCACGCCCCTAGAATAATATATTCTCGTACCTTTAAAAATAATAATTATATGCATATAATTACACATATACACTATAATTTTGAAACTTCTAAACTCAAGGTTTTTGCATTCCCCTGGAATATCGTTTTTCCAGCCCCCGTTGAGCACCCCTGTTCTAGAAAGAAGCTAGTCACTGGATTATTTTTCGAGAAAACAAGAGCGCAGCAAAAAAGCCCAGGAAAGCTTCTACCTGAGTGGGAATTTAATCCTTGTTCACAGGTGTGTCACTTTTGGCAAAATCAATACTCAATCAGAAACTCACTAGACAAGCATTTGCTTACCATGACTTCCAATACTTTGTCTAAAACTTACATTTTTAATATCGTATTTTGCTTCGGCTCTGATCAACCAAGGCATTGCCAACCCCAAGGGTGCCTTCCAACCCTGCTTGGAAGCACTTTGCAAACCTCTGGATTTTCAAGGGGCTCCCCCCCAAAGTCCCAGGGATTCTGCATTCACACAATACCCTTAACTCCCTTGCCTTAATTCCACCCCACCCCACTTTTCTCTGGGTTCCCACCAGACCCAGAGCCCGTAAAAACAACCCGGGCTAGTCCGCACGGCGTGTCAAACCCACGGAAGAGATTCAACCCGCCTTCAATCCCATCGGGGTTATTAAAGCGTTCGTGTGAACCCAGCCAACCGATTTCCCCAACCCGGATTCTTTCCTCACCTGCCGGTCTGGAAGAGAGGGAAACGAAACGACCCTCCCCGGAGCCCCCTACTCTTGATTTCCTCCGAACAAGGGACACCCCCGTCAAGCCCATCATCCTCTGCTGCAACCGAACGATGGGTCTGGCGGTTCCATCCTTGCTTCTTTCCTCCCTTTCGCCGCAGCGGAGGCTCCCGGAGGCGCCCCCCGCCCGTTGCGGTCCTTACCTCCGCAGGGCGGCGAGCCCAGCAGCCCCGCCAGCAGCAGCAGCCACCGCAGCGCCCGGCGCATGGCGGCGGCGGGATCCCCTCTGAGCATAGCAAGAGCGTCTCCCGGGTCCGGACCGGACGCCGGGCGAGGTAGCGGCCAGCGGGAGAGATGGGAGTCCGGAGTTTGCCTGCCTGCTCTTCGCTCCCGGCTGGGAGAAAGTCTGCAAAAGCGGCGCGACCGGCTCCTCCGCCTCCCTGAGCCCGCTCCTCCTCGCCGGCGCTCCCTTCGCTTCGCCCCGCCGCGGAGCCCCCCGTCCGTCCTCGCGGCTGCCAGGCGCCCGACTGAACTCCGCCGCGCGGCTGGCCAGGTACGCTGCGGCTCGGCGAATTCAGGGGGCGGGGCCGCCGGGGCCAGCCGGCGAGCCGATTGGCTTTTCAAAGGTCCGGCCGGCTCTCGGAGTGGCTGGAGGGTTTGACCGTGCCCCGATTGGGCGGCGCGGCTGTCGCCTGGATGAGGGGGGGGGTCCCCGCCCGCCCACCCACCCCGGTGGGCAGGGCCAAGTGGAAGGCGGGGAGGGAAGCTGCGTTCTCACGACCCGCTTAACTCGCCTGGTGGGATCGATGCGTGGTGTTTGTTGGTTTTTTTTTCCCCCCTGGCTAGGAGGGATCCAAAGGGGCAGGTTTGGCTCAGCCCTCCAGCCAAGAAGCCAAGTGGACTTTGGATGAGGGGATGCTGCCAGGGGATGCCACCCCAAGCCGAGTAGAAGTATCGTGGGAAGAGTAGATAATGTGGGTCTTCAGTCAGCCCCTGTTATTTACCTTTCTTGACATCTCCAGAGACAAACATCTCTCCGCCCCGGCTATCTGCTTGCTTGTCTTTCTGTCTCTCTCTCTCTCTCTCTCTCTCTCTCTCTCTATCTTTCTGTCTGTCTGTCTGTCTGTCAGTCTATCTATCTTCTATCTTCTCTCTCCTGTCTATCTATCTATCTATCTATCTATCTACCTACCTACCTACCTACCTACCTACCTAATCTATATTTATCATGTCTATGTCTATGATCTATCTAGCTATTTTCTGTCTAGCTATCATCTCTCTCATATCTATCTATCTATCTATCTATCTATCTATCTATCTATCTATCTATCTATCTATCTGTCTATCTGTCTATCTGTCTATCTATCTAATCTATCATCTATCTATCTGTCTATCTAGCTATCATGTCTATCATCTATCTAGCTATCTGTCTATCTATCTAGTCTATCATCTATCTATCTATCTATCTAGCTATCACGTCTATCATCTATCTATCTATCTATCTAGCTATCATGTCTATCATCTATCTATCTAGCTATCTGTCTAGCTATCTAGTCTATCATCTAGCTATCTAGCTATCTATCATCTATCTTCTCATTCTCGCTCTCTGTATCATCTATCTATCTATCTGACAACTGCAACTGATTTACAACCAATTAAAAAACAAGATTAAAAAAACACAAGGACATCAACATAATAAATATTAGCTTAAACGTGGTTTATTGCGGATTCAAAATATGGTGTTTTTATTGTTGTTGTCAATCTAGGCTACAATCAAAATAAATCCTGCTGGCTCATATTATTACCATATATGGTGGACGTGTCCGGATACTAAAAAATATTGGACTAAAATCCACACGTGGTTGGAAAAAATGACAAAAAAGCATATAGACTTGAAACCAGAGATATTTTTATTGAGAATTTTACCGGAAATATATAGTAAAGAATTGAAATATCTGATCGTAAATGTATTAACAGCGGCTAGGATTGTATTTGCCAAAAACTGTAAAAATGAGAAAATACCATTACAGGAGGAAATCATTGAGAAAATATTGGAATGTGCTGAAATGAGTAGATTGACATTTGAAATCAGAGAACAAGATGATAAACAATTTTATAAAATTTGGGATCTATCAATGGTTAGACAGTAAAACATGGTAATGAAATATGTAGATTCTTAGAAAATAATAAATACATAAAGATGTATTCTTTTCTTATTATATCTACAAAATGATTGTAGGATAGATTTGAGATGATAATATGAACTGTCATAAAACAAATTAAATAAAATCTGGATTATTTCGTAAAACATGAATGAATAAAAGTATAGTCAAATGATTGATGAACAATGATATTAAGGTATTTAATATTTGATTGAAAATATGAGAATACATACAATGTAATTGTAATTGAAGACTATGAAATGGAAGCACAAAACAATTTGTAAACCAACCGACACACTGTATGTATATGTTTTTATGTTTTGTTTGTCTATGTTCGTCTTAAAAACCAATAAAAATTTTAAAAAACAAAAGCAAAATAAGTCCTGTTGAATTCAGGGAGCGTGTGGTTCCCCTCCACACCCTCCCTGAATTCAGCATTGTACACCCACCATTGTAAAATGGGGGCCAAACTCATAATATCTGTCTCCCTTAGCAACAGACATTTTGGACTCAGCAGGGGCCATAAGTCGAGGACTACCTGTATTGCAAAACGCAAGGTAGATTAATAATAAAACAGAAAGATGATGTCGGAAGCTACGATCATTCTGGAAACTTAACCAGGATAATTTGCCTTCTTTGGGGTGCAACTTGGAAGGAAAAGAGAGATCTTGTTTACAATAGTGTATGATTATTTGGGGTATCATAAATATCCAAAAATCAATGGACCTGTCATTATCCTTATCATGACATGATTGTAATGATCGTAAAAAAAATGAGGATGAAATAGAAATAAATAGTTGATGGAAAACTTGGGATAGGAAGCAGCTTTACTGTGTCAAATGCAATCAAAATATTCCAGATTTTTATGGCTCCGATGACTAGGCTGTAAGGCTTGGTTCAACTCAGCTGAACAAAGCTATAAATTATGTTGCCACCAAGTCAAAATCCTATTTCTCCTACAGTTTTAGAAGCCATTCTTATTTTATTTTATTTTTATTTCTGATTGGTTTCTGTGAATCTGTGATTAGATGGCTCGGAAGCCCCTTTTATATAGAGAAGACGACATCCTTTCAAATGTCATCCAGATAAAAAGAACTTCATAAATAATTTGGTAGAGTTAATAAATTAAAAGAACTGGATAGCAATAAGCATTTGCAGAGACCAAGGAAAGAGTCAGCATATTAATTGAGAGCTAGACTATAGGAAAGATAGATAGATCTGAATTTTGATCACGTGGTCGTGGGGATGTTGAAAAGGTCACAACTGTGGAAAAACTCATAAGTCACAATTTTCAGTGCTGTTGTAACTTTGAATGCTCGCTAAACAAACGGTTGTAAATTGAGGACTACCTGTACACACAAAAACACGCACACACACGTATATACATGCATACATACATACATACACCCATACATGTATATACATACCAACATACCATCATCTTTTAACAACCACACAGTCCCTTACGAGGTGGAGTCTGGGCAACTGGATGGAGCTGTTTTAATGGCCAGATACTCTCCCTGTTGCCAATGCGGAGTTTTGTTCGGCAGATATATTCTCATCATGAATAAAGAGAGAGAAATATCTGCCTAGGATTGAACTCACAGCCTCCTGATTGTGAGGCCAGAGCTCCACCTCTTGGTCACTGCACCACCCGTGTGCGTGTGTGTGTGTGTATACATACGCAGCCTTGTGTTCCTGCGCAGCCTGGATTGATTGCTTTGGGGGTTGCTCTGAGGGTGACATTTCTCTGCGGATCACCAAAATGTTCTCACAGATCACCAGTGGGCCGCGGCCCACCAGTTGGAGACCACTGGTCTAGGGCAGTGATGGCAAACCTATGGTCTGCATGCCACAGGTGGCACGCAGAGCTATGTGTGCGCGCCGCCCAACTGATTTTTGGCCTGTTTGAGGCTCTTTTCGCCCTCTTGGAGGCTTGAAGGAAGCCTCCGCAGCCTTGGGAGGCCGAAAAACAGGCCTGTTTCGGCACTTCCGGTATTTTCAGAAGGCCTGTTTTTCGGCCTCCCGAGGCTGCGGAGGCTTCCCTCAAGCCTCCAAGTGGGCGAAAAAGGCCTCCCCCAGGCTCCAGAGCCCCCCCAAGAGGCTGAAAATGGGCACTTCCTGTATTTCCGGAAGGCCCATTTTTCGGCCTCCTGAGGCTGCAGAAGCTTCCCTCGAGTTTCCGGAAGGGTGAAAACTGTCTCAAACGGGCCGAAAATCAGCTGGGAGGCATGTGAATGTGCAGCGCAGGTAAGGGGTGGGGTGAGGGTGTTGCATGTGTAGGGGGTGGGGGGCGGATTGCATTGTGGGTGCCGGCACGCACATGCTTTCGGCACACCACAACAAAAAGGTTTGCCACCACTGGTCTAGGGTTTCCTGATTAAGCAGGGGGTTGGACTAGAAGGCCTCCAAAGTCCCTTCCAACTCGGTTATTCTGTCATCGATTCACTGAACGGCTCGCCGATTTTGCAAACAGTAATTCCAGTCCAGCCTTTTAATTAAAGCTACCTGCGCCGTTGTCACCTGTCGGCCCTGACCTTGAGCTGAGCCAGGGATCAAATAAAATAGGTCTTGTTTCTTTTGGCACAAAAGAGTGGATTTTTGGAAAAAGCAGGGAGTGGCCAGGGAGTGTTTGAGTCATTGAGGTTGCTCTTCAAAATCCCTGCATTGTGCATTGATGGAGAAAATTGTGAAAGTAAACAACAGGCCTGCTGGTTATTTATTTGGGCTTTTAGATTGATATGCAGGTCGTCCTCAACTTATGACAGTTTGTTTAATGACTGTTCAGCATGACAATGGCACTGAAAAAAACCAACTTATGGCCGTTTCTACTTACGACTGTTGGACTATCCCCATGATCACGCCATCAAAATTCGGCTGTTTGGCCACTGACTCATAGTTATGACCATCACAGTGTCCTGGGGTCATGTGATCCCCTATTTGCTGGATGAGGAACTCTGGGAGTTGAAGTACCCAAGTCTTAAAGTTGCAAGGTTGGAGAGCCCTGCTCTAAATGATATTTAATTTCGTTTCTGCTTTCCGTTTGAGCTGAGGCTCCATCCTTCCCAGCAAATGGGCACGTTGTCAAAGAGAGTCTTAAAGCACATCTGGGCATTTTATTGAATTCCTCAGCCAGCCATGGCAACTTTAAGACTTGCGGACTTCAACTCCCAGAATTCCCTGTGCTGGCTGGTGGAACTTTAGGAGTTGAAGTCCACAAGTCTTAAAGCTGCCAAGTTTTGAGACCTCTAGTGGTTGAGGAATTCTGGGAGTTGAAGTCCACAAGTCTTAAAGTTGCCATGGCTGGCTAGGGATTCTGGGAGTTGCAGTCCAGAAATCTTAAAGTTGCTGCCATGCCTGGCTGGGGAATTCTGGGAGTTGCAGTCCAGAAATCTTAAAGTTGCTGCCATGGCTGGCTGGGGAATTCTGGGAATTGAAGTCCAGAAATCTTAAAGTTGCTGCCATGGCTGGCTGGGGAATTCTGGGAGTTGCAGTCCAGAAATCTTAAAGTTGCTGCCATGGCTGGCTGGGGAATTTGGGAGTTGCAGTCCAGAAATCTTAAAGTTGCTGCCATGCCTGGCTGGGGAATTCTGGGAGTTGCAGTCCAGAAATCTTAAAGTTGCTGCCATGGCTGGCTGGGGAATTCTGGGAGTTGCAGTCCACAGGTCTGAAAGTTGCCTAGGTTGGAGATCCTTGCTCGAAATGATATTTAATTCCATTTCTGCTTCCTGTTTGAGCTGAGCAAATGGGCATCGTTTCCAGACACACACACACACCCCTTGCCGCAAACTTGATTGTGTCCTTTGGAGGCAAATTTTGGGAGATTCTCGGGTGAGTCAGATGTCATTTAATCCATCATCTGCCTGGGGCAACGGAGAAAGAAAACAGAGAGGAAAACCGCAAAGCTTCTCCAGCCCTTGAAACCCGGGTCTCGTTTGACGCCTGGCTCTCTTGCTCCCTTTCCTCATCCGAAACGAACGATGATTTGGAAAAGGCAGAGCAAGGAGGCTCCGAGGAATAACGGGTGGAATGCAAAGGGCGATGTTGATGATGATTATGATTAGGATGCCAGGGTTGGTCTCGGCACAGTTTTACCTACTACCCCGGCCTGGAGCAGAATTTGGCTCGGAGAGCAGGAAGCACCTTCGGGGCCTGGATACGGAAGGAGCAGTCCAAGAGAGGTGCAAAGGAAGGGCGGGCGAGGGTGAGAGAAATGTAGGCGTATCCACCCCCCAGGCTGATTTTGGATCAGCTCCATGAACAAAGTAGAAACAAAACACAGACCAATAAAGCAATTTCCTCCTTCTCTCCTCTCCTCTTCCCTTCCCTTCCCTTCCCTCCTCTCTTCTCTCCCCACTCTCTCCTCTCCCCTTCCCTTCTCTTCCATCTCTAATCTTCCTTTCCCTTCCCTTCCCTCCTCTCTTCTCTCCCCACTCTCTCCTCTCCTCTTCCCTTCCCTTCTATCTCTTCTCTTCTCTTCTCTTCTCTTCTTCTCTTCTCTTCTCTAATCTTCTCTTCTCTCCTCTTCTCTTCTGTTCTCCTCTCCTCTCCTCTTCCCTTCCCTTCTATCTCTTCTCTTCTCTTCTCTTCTCTAATCTTCTCTCCTCTCCTCTTCTCTTCTGTTCTCCTCTCCTCTTCTTTTCTCTTCTCTTCTCTCCTTTCCTCTCCTCTTCCATCTCTAATCTTCTCTTCCCTCCCCTCCTCTCTTCTCTTCTCTCCCCGCTCTCTCTTCTTCCCTTCCCTTCCCTTCTATCTCTCCTCTCCTCTCCTCTTCTCTCCCCTCCCTTCTCTTCTCTAATCTTCTCTTCCCTTCCTTCCCTCCTCTCTTCTCTGCCTGCTCTCTCCCCTCTCCTCTCCTCTTCCCTTCCCTTCTATCTCTCCTCTCCTCTCCTCTTCCATCTCTTCTCTTCTCTTCTCTTCTCTTCTCTTCTCTTCTCTTCTCTCTCTTCTCTTCTCTCTTCTCTTCTCTCCTCTCCTCTCCTCTTCCATCTCTTCTCTTCTCTTCTCTTCTCTTCTCTTCTCTTCTCTTCTCTTCTCTTCTCTTCTCTTCTCTTCTCCTCTCCTCTCCTCTCCTCTCCTCTCCTCTTCCATCTCTTCTCTTCTCTTCTCTTCTCTCCTCTCCTCTTCCATCTCTTCTCTTCTCTTCTCTTCTCTCCTCTCCTCTCCTCTCCTCTCCTCTCCTCTCTCTCCTCTCCTCTTCTCTTCTCTTCTCTTCTCTTCTCTCCTCTCCTCTCTCTCTCTCTCCTCTCCTTTTCTCCTTTAAACCTAAATTTCAATTCCCGGAATGTTTAATTCTCTCAGGTTGCCAAAATAAAAATGTAAGAAAATGCGGGGAGAAAAGCCTCCAGTGACGAAGCACCTGCAACTTCTGAAGGCAACCTCTCTTCCACTGGCTGGTTATTCTCACTGTCAGAGAACAGGAGAGGAGAGGGGATTTCCATAAGTTCAGGTGAGGTTGCTCCCAAAGGTAGAGTGTTTGTTTTTTTTTAACCTCCCCGAACCAAACCACTCTGTTCTCGGAATTAAGCCTTCTTCCCAGACATGCTACTTCTCCATTGCATTATAAAGCCGTCGTTCTGAGCCTGGCACAGCCTGGTCCCCTGGGTGGAAGACAGCTCACAGATATTCCTCTCTCCCTCGGCTTCTCCGGGGCCTGTCTCTTGACCCCAAGGGAGTAAATTTTTTTACTTTGACAGCCAGAAGCAATTTGTATGGATCGACCATCTCTGCAGGGGCCCCAAGCTCTTCACCAGACACTCCGCTACATGTAGAATAGGTGGTGCATAAGAACCGTGAAATGGTGGCAGTTATCTTTCAGCAATACAGCTTCTATATTTCAGCCAGGAAATTTTACCTGATTTTAATGAATTTCAGCCAGGAGATTTCCGCCAGGAAAATTTAATTTTAATGAATTTTAATTTTTTAATTAAAAATGAATGAAATTTTAATCTTGCTTCAGCCAGCAGTGTGACTAAAAGAGCCAATGCAATCCTAGGCTGCATTAATAGAGGGATCGAATCAAGATCACATGTTGTACCACTTTATTTTTATTTTTATTTTGAATTAATGAAGGCATCTTTTTATTATAAAAACTTTATTAAACAAATTCTACAATTAAAAAAACAATTAAAAAACATATTTCCAATCATTGAAGCATATCTGTACTAGTGTTCGCTCACTTTGATATATTCTTAAGTATATAGAATATTACTAAATATTATAATTATTTTACATTTGATTTATGTCATATTTTCATATATTTACGTAGTTATTTACATATTTATACTTAGTTATGCTTATTCATACCATATTATTTCATCTCACCAAAACCTTTCATTCATCTCTCTATTTGTGTTGACCTTGCAACCGATTATACCATAAATTCCAAATTTCATGGTACTGCCTCTTCTCTCTCCTTCATTTCCATCGAAAGCCTATCCATTTCTGCACACTCCAAAACCATTTTTATTATCATGATATCAGAGGGACTGCTGTCACTTTTCCAATTCTTGGCAAAGGCTATTTTTGCTGCAGTTATTCCATGTAATATAATATATTGGAGTTTCTTATTTATTTTATCTCTTAATATACCCAATAGGAATGTCTCTGGTCTCTATTCAGTTTTCTGTTTTGTAATTTCCTCCAGCCATTACCTAATTTTAAACCAATAATCTTTAGCTTGAGGGCATGTCCACCACGTGTGGAAATAAGTTCCCTGTTTATAATTACATTTCCAACAACTTGCTGGGCTATTAGAGAACATCTTAGCCAATCTTGCTGG
The DNA here is from genome assembly GCF_049901715.1 of Pseudonaja textilis. Lineage (NCBI taxonomy): Eukaryota > Metazoa > Chordata > Lepidosauria > Squamata > Elapidae > Pseudonaja > Pseudonaja textilis. The sequence continues at coordinate 71,180,418 of NC_141994.1, forward strand.
GGGTAAATGCCAACGGTAAAACATTGTCGTACCACTTTATAATGCCTTGGGAAGGCCGCCCTAGAAATATTGCATCCAGTTTTAGTCGCCGTTATATAAAACAGATGTTCAGACAGGGAAGAGCAACGAAGACGGTTAGGGGACTGGAGGCTCAAACACGTGAAGAACGGTTGCAGGAACTGGGCCTGGCTAGTCTAGGGAAGAGAAGGACCAGGCGAGACATGATAGAGGTCTTACAATATCTTCTTTGTGGGCTGCCACAAAGGAGAGTCTCACCCCTCCCTTCCCAGGAGTCACCACATGGCCCCATTTTGGATCCCAAGTAAGTGTAGGGCCCATGTGGAGGCTCAGGGAGGGCAAAAAAAGAAAGTTCTAGAACTTCCAGGGTGCCTCCGGATTCCAGGGAGGCCATTTTCACCTCCCGGAGGCTTGAGGAAAGCCTCTGGAGCCCGAGAAGGATGAGAATGCCCCCCCCCTTGCCATGGTGCAGGAGGCCGACTAGGCCACACCCATCATGGCCACGCCCACCTAGCAACCGGGCAGAGAAGCGGTGGCTAAATATTTTGAAGCCCTGAAGGCAAGAGGAGAAGCAACATATGGCAACTAAATCAAGGAGAGAGGCAACCTAGAACGAAGGAGGAATTTCTTGGAAGCGAGAACATCATTCTTCTGTTTTAACCCCTCAAAAGATCCCTGTGAAGTAAATTGGATTGGGGAAAAAAATGGCCCATGACCACCGGTTGGATCAGTGGTGGGATTCAAAAATTTTTTAACTACCGGTTTGGTGGGCATGGCTTGCTAGGTGTGGCTTGATGGGCGTGGCAGGGGAAGGATACTGCAAAATCCCACTCCCTCCCCACCCCACTAACCTGCTTTCCAGCTCCGTTCTCCTCTTTCAGGGCAACCAAAGAAGACCCAGCCAATCAGCTGGGACTCAATGGGAAGCGGAGAAGAGATGGGGGCGGGGCCAGTCAGAGGTGGGATTTTCTGGTTCTCTGAACTACTCAAAATTTCCGCTACCGGTTCTCTAGAACTGGTCAGAACTGGCTGAATACCACCTCATCTGAAAAATATTCTGGTTGTGGAAATACCTGAAGCTACGTAGATCCCTTTGAGACTATATTGGGTTAAGTTACCTTAAGTTTCTACAGTCCCTTGTTAGAGTAAAATCCTCGCTTGAACAGATTGTCTGGAAGGGAAGAATGTTCCAATAAAGCCAAAGAAAGGTCGTAAAATAGGACAAAATGGTCACTTAACATCAAAAAGTCATCAAAAAAAGCACGACAAAGAATGTTCTTCCTGCGCCAACTAATTTTACAGAGTTCTACAGAGGAATGATTGAGTCTGTCATCTGCATCTCTTTAACTGTCTGGTTTGGTTCTGCAACCCAACAAGACAGACACAGACTTCAGAGGATAATTAGGACTGCAGAAAAAACGATGGCTACCGACCTGCCTTCCATGGAGGATCTGTATCCTGCACGAATCAAAAAGAGGGCTGTGAAAATATCTACACACCCCTCACATCCCGGACATAAACTGTTTCAACTTCTACCCTCAAAAACGACGCTATAGAGCACTGCACATCAGAACAATTAGACACAGGGACAGTTTTTCCCCAAACGCCATCACTCTGCTAAGCAAATAATTCCCTCAACACTGTCCAACTATTTCCTAAGTCTGCATTACAATTACTATTACTATTAATTCTCTCATCCTTCCTTTCATCCATCCCCCATTTATAACTGCATGACTGTAACCTTGTTGCTTGTATCCTAACGATTTATATAGACTGTTTCCTAGTATGATTTGATTGCTTATTGTACCCTATGACTATCATTAAGTGTTGCACCTTATGTACCTCTTGACAAATGTATCTTTTCTTTTATGTACACTGACAGCATTTGCATCAAGACAAATTTTTGTGCATCCAATCACACTTGGCCAATAAAGAATTCTATTCTATTCTATTCTATTCTATTCTATTCTATTCTATTCTATTCTATTCTATTCTATTCTATTCTATTCTATTTCCATTTTATTCTTATTCTATTCTCCATTCCATATTCTATTCTATTCTGTTCTGTTCTGTTCTATTCTATTCTATTTCCATTTTATTCTTATTCTATTCTGCATTCCATATTCTATTCTATTCTGTTCTGTTCTATTCTATTCTATTCTGTTCTGTTCTGTTCTATTCTATTCTATTTCCATTTTATTCTTATTCTATTCTGCATTCCATATTCTATTCCATTCCATTCCATTCCGTTCCATTCCATTCCATTCCATTTTATTCTTATTCTATTCTCCATTCCATATTCTGTTCTGTTCTATTCTATTCTATTCTATTCTATTCTATTCTAAACTGACTTAACCACTGTCTAGCTTAGCAGTAGAAATGCTGGGCTCCGTTGTGATTGTAAGTCGAGGACTTCCTGTGTTTTGTTCCCTCCGTGGCACTAAACCCTGGAGAAATCCGGATGCTGTAGTATCATTCTCATCTATTCTCCATGTTAAAAACTTTTAGAATAGAAGAGAATAGGATAGGATAGGATAGAAGAGTTGGAAGGGACCTTGGAGGTCTTCTAGTCCAACCCCCTGCCCAGGCAGGATATCTACACCACTTCAGACAAATGGCTGTCCAACATCGTTTTAAAATCTTCCAGTGTTGGAGCATTCACAAGTTCTGGAGGCAAGCAGTTCCACTGATTAATTGTTCTCATTGTCAGGAAAGTTCTAGGTTGCTTCTCTCCTTGATGAGTTTCCATCCTTATTGCTTCTTGTCCCGCCTTCAGATGCTTTGGAAAATAGCTTGACTCCCTCTTCTTTGGGGCAGCCCCTGAGATATTGGAAGTCTGCTATCATATCTCCCCTAATCCTTCTTTTCATTAGACTAGACATATCCAGTTCCTGCAACCGTTCTTCATATGTTTCAGCCTCCAGTCCCCTAATCATCTCTGTTGCTCTTCTCTGCACTCTTTCTAGAGTCTCAACATCTTTTTTACATTATGGCAACCAAAACTGGATGCAGGGTTTCAAGTGTGGCCTTATCAAGGCCTTACCAAGTGGTATTATGAACACTTCACGTGATCTTGATTCTATCCCTCTGTTGATGCAGCCTAGGACTGTGTTGGCTTTTTTGGCAGCTGCTGCACACTCGCTGGCTCACATTTAAATGGTTGTCCACTAGGACTCCGAGATCCCTTTCACAGTTACTACTATTGAGCTAGGCACCACCTATACTATCCCTGCACATTTGATTTTTAGAATCTTACTTTTTTCACCATCGAATTTCATTAAATCCATTGCATTTTAAGAAGGATCTATGAGCTTTCCAACAATGCTGGGAGGTGGGAAGGAGTAGCCAAGCCTTGACAGGTGAAGAAATCTGCCTTCACCAACCTCCAAGGTTTCTTCCAAAGTTACCCAACCCATTGAAGGAAAGTTTGCAGCCCAATTCATTCAATTCCTTCCTGGTGGGCTGGTTTGAGAAATGCCAGGAGGTTGTCCCGGTAACCCTCCAAATTCTAGGCTTTAGTTAGCTCATTCTTTAATCTTGCCAGAGGCCCAGAGGAATGCAGCTGGTTGTTTTAAAGATAAAAGCTGCAGACTTCCCTGACATTCCGCCCCAATTTCACTCTCCATTAGCTCGGTTGGCAAGAACGCATCTTGGTAGAAGGGAAGGGCACGGCTTGCAAATGAAACAGAGCCTAGCTGCCATGGGGAAAAAAAAACTGATTTGCAAAACTGGAAGGTCTCCGGGAGGAGAGATTCAATTCAGAATAGAGCTGGAAGGGAGCTTGGAGGTCTCTTCTAGTCCAACCCTCTGTTCAGGCAGAAGACCCTATACCAGAGGTCCCCAAACTTGGCAAGTTTAAGACTTGTGGACTTCAACTCCCAGAATTCCTGAGCTAACATGACTGGAGGAGGGATTCTGGGAGTTGAAGTCCACAAGTCTTCAAGTTTGAAGACCCCTGGAATAGATAAAGAGAGGTAGAATAGATAGATAGAGAGAGAGAGACAGAGAGAGAGAACAGAGAGAGGGAGGGAGAGAGAAAGACAGGATAGAGAGAGAGAGGAGAAAGAGAGGTAGAATAGATAGAGATAGGATAGATAGATAGATAGATAGATAGATAGATAGATAGATAGATAGATAGATAGATCTATCGATCAAGGGTCTTCAAACTTGGCAAGTTTAAGACTTGTGGACCTCAACTCCCAGAATTCCTGAGCTAACATGACTGGAGGAGGAATTCTGGCAGTTGAAGTCCACAAGTCTTCAAGTTTGAAGACCCCTGGAATAGATAAAGAGAGGTAGAATAGATAGAGAGAGAGAGAGAGAGAGAGAACAGAGAGAGGGAGGGAGAGAGAAAGACAGGAGAGAGAGAGAGAGGAGAAAGAGACGTAGAATAGATAGAGATAGGATAGATAGATAGATAGATAGATAGATAGATAGATAGATAGATAGATAGATAGATAGATAGACAGAATAAATCAGGGGTCTTCAAACTTGGCAAGTTTAAGACTTGTGGACCTCAACTCCCAGAATTCTTGAGCTAACATGACTGGAGGAGGGATTCTGGGAGTCGAAGTCCACAAGTCTTCAAGTTTGAAGACCCCTGGAATAGATAAAGAGAGGTAGAATAGATAGAGAGAGAGAAAGAGAGATAGAATAGAGAGAGGGATATTTATATGAGATTGGTTTGTATAACGATTTGTATAATAATGAGATTAGTCTGTATAACAATGTGCATAATAATGATGACACAGTACTGTTAAAATTAAGATGAACATGTTTTAAAGCTGGAAAATAACAATAAAAATTATTGGAAAAAATTTTTTTTAGGTGCCTCAAAGTTAGGGAAAAGCTGAATTAAGGGACCAAGCCAAGGATACCTTTCCCGAGTCCATTTCAAGTAGGGTGTTCAAAGCAGCCTTTACATTGTTGAGCTGCACAATGTAGCTGCATAAAAAGTGCTTCCTTTGAACCGCAGTCTTTAGCAGATGGCATTGCGAGTGTATTCAACGCAATGCTTAACAACTATTCCGAAGTCATCTTTGATTTCCTGCAATTTCCGTTGATTCTCCTCCCCCGTATTTTTTTTTTTTTAAATAGCTTTGTGATATTGCATTTCCTCAATGGTCTCTTTCCCGAGAGAAGTTCAGCCTGGTGGGATTCTGGATGCCTAGTTTTGCTCTTCAAAAAAGAACGATGAATGTGAGCCCTCGTTATGGGCAGAAGCTCCACAAGGCTCCTTCTTGGCCCTGGCAAGTCCACACAATCCTTTTAACCCACTTATGGAAGTATTACATTATTCACCAAACGAGTGTCAGCCTTGGAAGCCGCTTCTTTTCTCGGAAGCTTTAAGGCTGCCACATTCCATGCCTGGGAATTTGGGAGGGGGGATTGCATGGTGGGGTAGAAGTGGGGTGGGTGTGGCCTACCGGAACTTCCGGGAAGGCTGTTTTTTTTTTTTTTGCCTTCCCACAGTCTGGAGGCTTCCTCAGGACTCTGGGAGGGTGAAAATGGCCTATCCTGGGCTCTGGAGGCCCTCCGGAAGTCAGAAATAGGCCCGTTTCTGGACTTCCGGAACTTCTGGGTGGGGCGCTTTTTGCCCTCCCAGAGCTCTGCGCAGACCTTGCACTTACCTGCATCTAAAATGGGCCATGTGGAGACTCCTAGGAGGGGCGGGGTGGGGTGGAGTGGGCGGGTTGGTTCAACTACCAGTTCGGCGAATGAGATGTAAATTTAACCTCTGGTTCATGCGAACTGGCCCAAACTGGCTGAATCCCACCCTTGGGTAGAGGACTAGACTCAACAACATCCTTTCTCAGAGAGTCAAGGACATGTTGCCCTGCACCTGGAGGGGAGTGACTGGAGGGATGTCTCCAGTAGGGACAAAGATTTGAATGGGCCATGTATTCTGACCCAAACCTTGTTCCAAGGAAACAAACACGAAACAGAGGTAACAGCAAAACCTTTTAATGATTCTTTAAGAATTCTTTTCCTTCCCGGTTAAAAGGCTGTTTCAAACTAATTGTCTCTGATAAGAAGGAGCCTTGCCAAGGTTGTGCAAGGCTGTCAAAAACACTAGATAAAGTTGCCAAGAATTATTTCAAACACAGTCTTCAAACACCAACCAAGATATTCCAAATAAGGCTTGAGTGCAAAAATTTCTTTGCTTCCTGCAAAGAACTCCAGTTTCTCAGCTGGTTTTTATCCCTTAAGGAAGGGACCATCACCTTGCAGCCTTACTCCCGAGTTGCCCGTGCTGCTGCAGCTGCTCTTTCCTTCAAGCAGCCCTGCGTGCACACGCACTGTGCACAGGCTCCTCGGGGACCTCTTCCTCATTGCTGCCAGCCTCCACAATCTCCACTCCCTGATGGTCCTGGGCCCCATCCCTGCATCCCACGCAGGCCCCTCATCTGAGTCCTCGCTCTCCGAGACCTCAGCCATCCGCACCTGCTGCCGGCGAACCACAACACCATGTAATGGACTGATGGGCGCAGAGGATGGATCTTTGACTTCGCTTTTGGGAAGGAAAAAACCCGGAACTCTCAGATTGGGGTTTTCCCAGATGGGCCAATACGACAACCCTAATAAAATGGAACTTTGAGGAATTGTTTGTCTTGGAGTTTATTTGTTTGGAGTTGGCTAGTTGGAAGGCTGACAATGAGCCACAAGGTTTTAAGAAGCCACATGACTAAATAACAAAGTAAAGTGAACATCCAAGTCAAGGTTAGCATGTTGTATGGACACAACCTCAGTGTTTTTCAGCCTTGGCAGTTTGCAGGTGAATGGACTACATCTCCCAGCATTCCCCAGCCAAGAAAGTCCCAAGGGTGGTTTTTTTTTTTTCAACTAGAGGCAACTAGACTTCATTGAGTTTTTCTTTGAAGACATTTCACTTCTCATCCTAGAAGCTTCTCCAGCTCTGACTTGGATGGTGGGGAAATGGAAGGATTGATATCTCTTGCAGTCCTTCCCTTCTCCTCATTCAGTCAGAGCCGAAGAAGCTCCTTGGATGAGAAGTGAAACATCTTCAAAGAAAAGAACAAGAAAGCCCAGTTTCCTCCTGAAAAAAAAAACAAAGCACCTTTGGGACAACCAAGACCTGGATGATGGAGACCCTCTCCAGATATCCTCAGCCAAGAATGCAGAGAAGAGCAACGAAAAGGATAAGGTGGTCTGGAACAGGAGTCGCCGACCTTTTGGACCTCAGGGACCAGCAAACTCATAATTTTAAACCCCGTGCACCACCAATACGAATCCAGCATGTCGCTCGCGGAAGCACCTGGACTCCCGTTGATGAGATAGGGTCCTTCAGGCACTTGGCTTGGCTGCCTGTTTCTGCAACCTTAAATACTCAAAGAGTCATTTGGACCCCTTTCCCACAGAAAACAAAAGACTGGGATCTCTCATCTCTCTCTCCTTCTCTCTCCCTCTCTCCCTCCCTCCCTCCTTCCCTTCCCACCCCTTCTCTTTCTCCCTTTCTCCCTCTTTCTCTTTCTCTCTCTTTCTTCCCCCTCTCCCTTTCTCCATCTCTCTCTTTCTCTCTCTTTCTTCCCCCCCCTTTTTCCCTTTCTCCCTCTTTCTCTTTCTCTCTCTCTCTCTTCCTTTCCCTGCTCTTTCTCCCTTTCTCCCTCTTTCTCTTTCTCTCTTTCCCTCCTCTTTCTCCCTTTCTCCCTGTTTCTCTCTCTTTCTTCCCCCTTCTCCCTTTCTCCCTCTTTCTCTTTCTCTCTCTTTCTCCCCCTCCCTTTCTCCTCTCTCTCTTTCTCTCTCTTTCTTCCCCCTCCCTTTTTCCCTTTCTCCCTCTTTCTCTCTCTTTCTTCCTCCTCTCCCTTTCTCCCTCTTTCTCTCTCTTTCTTCCCCCTTCTCTTTCTCCATCTTTCTCCTCTCTCTCTCTTTCTTCCCCCTCTCCCTCTCCCTTTCTCCATCTTTCTCTCTCTTTCTCTTTCTTTCCCCCCTCTCTCTTTCTCCCTTTCTCCCTCTTTCTCTTTCTCTCTCTTTCTTTTTCCCCCCTCTCTCTTTCTCCCTTTCTCCCTCTCTTTCTTTCTTTTCCCCTCACCCTCTGTCCCCGGGGGTGGGAATCTGATGTCAGGAGGCCGACGAGCCATAGGCTGAAGAACTGCTGGCTGGCAGGGAGGTTAGGCAACAGGGGTGATACCAGCGACCGATGGACTGATGCGCGTGGGAGATCGCAGCATTGGAGCCAGCAATGCCTTCAGGTGAAGACGTTGTAAGGGGGTGGCTCGACCCCTCCCCTCAGGAGCCCCAAAACGCTCCCCACCCCTCTGGCAGCCGCCAAGCCACCTCTTTCCCACTGGGGGTGTGAGTGCTTCTGGCGAGGAGGAAGAGACCCTCCCCTTCATAACATCTTTACCTGAGGGCATTGCTGGCAGCTGCTTGGCCTCCTCAAGGCGATGCGTGGAGGAAGGACGCCACACCAGTTCAGAGGTTCCTTTCCCCCCATCGCCTCTCAGGCCAGGGGACATCCTTCAGGAAGAGCCTCAATGCCGCGATCTCCCACGCGCATCAGTCCACCCGTCGCCAGAATCATCCCTGTTGCAGACACGGGTGTGCTGAGGACCGCCAAAGGTTTCTCGCGGACCACCAGGGGTCCGCAGACCCCTGGTTGGCAACCTCTGGTCTGGAGGATAAAACGAAGAAAAGGATTGGGGGGGATGGAGTAGCTGTCTTTCGGTACGCGAGGGGCTGCCACAGAGAGGAGGAGTTGACTTATTGTCCTGTCGGAGAGGAATCCAACCTAGAACCCCCAAATCCCATCCTACCAGGGCTGGCTGGCCCCACCCACCCCACCCCCGACCCTCCCAGGGGTCCCCACGTGGCCCGTTTTGGATGCAGGTAAGTGCAGGCGCATGGGGAGGCTTGGGGAGGGTGAAAAACAGGCCTCCCAGAAGTTCGGGAAGGCCGGAAACAGGCCCGTTTCTGGCTTCTGGACAGCCTCCAGAGCCCGGGGAGGCCATTTTTGTCCTCCCAATGGCTTGAGGGAAGCCTCCGGAGTCTGGGGAGGGCAAAAACGCCCCCCACCCACCCGTGGTGCAGGAGGTCGACTAGGCCACGCTCACCATGTTAAAAATTTTGAAGCCCACCCCTAAGCACAATTAACCAGTGAAATCGTCGTGGGTTCTCCATCACCGGGGGGGCTTTTAAGAAGAGATTGGACAACCATTTGTCTGGAGTAGCATAGGGCCTTCTGCTTGAGCCAGGGGTTGGACTAGAAGACCTCCAAGGTCCCTTCCGACCCCATGATTCTATTCTACCCAAATCTGAAACCAATCGCGAGCAGCTAAATGCTCCATGGCAGGTTAATCCAGGCCAGTCAACCGTTAGATTTTGTGACCTCCCTTCTGAATTCTGTGAGAACCGAAGTACAGGTTGTCCTCGACTTATAACCACACATTTCTGTGGCTAAGCAAGAGGTCTGTTAAGTGAATTGTGCCTCGTTTTATGACCTTGCTTGCCACAGTCGTTAAGTGAATCCCTGCAGTTGTTAACTTAATGACATGGTTGTTAAGTGAATCTGGCTTCCTCACTGACTCTGCTTGTCAGATGGTCACAAGAAGGGATCGTTTGACTCCGTAATGCCACCACCGTCATAACTATGAGTCAGTTGCCAAGGGTCTGAATTTTGATCATGTGACCACGGGGATGCTGCAACGGTCATAAGTGTGAAAAACGGTCCTAAAAGTCATTTTTTTCAGTGCCGCTGTAACTTTGAATGGTCACTAAATGAACTGCTGTAATTCGAGGACTGTAATACATTCAAACTATCAGAACAATTCAAAATTCTTGGACGGATTTAAAAAGCAGCTACTGAAAAGGCGGCAGGGTTAGGATCTGCTGAAGCTGATCAATTGATCCTTTCAGCTCTTCTGTAGGGGAAAATCTAGGAGGTACAGATGAACAGAGTTGGAATGGACCTTGTGTGGTCATCTAGTCCAACCCCCTAAGCAGGAGACCCTACACCATTTCTGACAGATGGTAATCCAGTCTCTTCTTGAAAGCCTCCAGGGATGAAGCTCCCACAACTTCCGAGAGCAACTTCTGTTCCATGGGTTGATTGTTCTCAATGTCAGAAAATTTCTCCTTATTTCCAGGTTGAATCTCTCCTTGTTCAGTTTCCATCCATGATTCCTTGTCTGGCCTTCAGGTGCTTTGGAAAACAGGTTGACCCCTTACTCTCTGTGGCAGCCCCTCAAATATTGGAAGGCTGCTCTCCTGTCTCCCCTGGTCCTTCTCTTCCCTAGACTAGCCAGGCCCAGTTCCTGCAGCCGTTCATCGTATCTTTTAGCCTCCAGTCCCCTCATCATCCTGGTTGTTCTTCTCTGCACTCTTTCCAGAGCCTCAACACCTTTTTTATAGCGTGGTGACCCATATAGTAGGTGTAGTCCTCGACTTACGAGGTCAACCTTTCGATTGCTAAGCGAGACAACTGTCAAATGGATCTTGCCCCCCATTCCTACAACTGTCTTGCCCTTGTTGTTAAGCGAATTGCCAAGTTAACAACTTAGAGTCACAACTAAACTTTATTGTACACTGATCGGTGTACATTGACATGAAATTTCGCTGTGTACCCCTCTCAAAGGGTCGTCGCCTCCAACATGCACGACGTAAACGGGACGAAATAAATGAACAGATAAAGACAAACATTTCATTCGAAGCAACCTGCAAAATTGGGGTCTCTCATCCGCCTACGATCCCTCTGACATTGGAATCCACCCTGGTTTAAACCGAGATGGCTGCCGCCCCCCAAAAGAGACCAGGGTGGTCGACCATTAGCAGGTTTCTCCTGCAGTTGCTTGGTGTGGTTTATGGGAGGTGTGGCTGGTTTTGTGTGTGCCTGCGGCCATGTCCTTCGCCCGGGGATGCTGTTGGTGGAAATAAGGGCCGTGTTTACAGTGATGCTGTCCAGATCTTTGTGTTTGCCTTCACCCCCATCCCATCCCATTATTTGCCTCCATGGCAACTATACATTCTCCACTTAGGCATCAAAGGAGGCCTTGTTTCTTCTTCACTTGCCTGCCCTGGAGAGACGTGGTGGGGGGGGGAGAGAGAGAGAGAGAAAGAGAAAGGAGAAAGAGAGAGAGAAAGAAAGAAAGAAAAGAGAGAGGAGAGAGAGGGAAAGAGGAGAGAGAAAGAAAGAAAAGAGAGGAGAGAGAGAAAGAGAGAGAAGAGAGGGGAGAGGGAGAGAGAGAGAAGAGAGAAAGAGAGAGAAAGAAAGAAAGAAAAAAAGAGAGAGGAGAAAGAGAGAGGGGAGAAAGAGACAGAGAAAGAGAGAAAGAAAAGAGAGGGAAAGAGGGAGAGGGGAGAGAGAGAGAGAAAGAAAGAGAAAGAGAGAAGAGAAAGAGAGAGAGAAAGAGAGAAAGAAAGAGAGAGGAGAGAAAGAGAGAGAGGCGAAAGAGAGAGAAAGAGAGAAAGAAAAGAGAGGGAAAGAGGGAGAGGGGAGAGAGAGAGAGAAAGAAAGAAAAGAGAGAGAGGGAAAGAGAGAGAGAGAGAGAAAAGAGAGGGGGAGAAAGAGAGAGAAAGAGAGAGGGAAAGAGAGAGGAGAGAGAGAGAAAGAAACAAAGAGAAAGAGAGGGGGGAGAGAGGGGAGAAAGAAAGAGAGAAGAGAGAAAGAAAGAGAGAAAGAGAGAAAGAGAGAGAAAGAGAGAGGGAAAGAGAGAGGAGAGAGAGTGAGAAAGAAAGAAAAGAAAGAGAAAGAGAGGGGAGAAAGAGAGAGAGAAAGAGAGAAAGAAAAGAGAGGGAAAGAGAGAGGGAAGAGAGAGAGAGATAGTGAGAGAGAAAGAAAAGAAAGAGAAAGAGAGGGGAGAAAGAGAGAGAGAAAGAGAGAAAGAAAAGAGAGAAAGAGAGAGGGAAAGAGAGAGGAGAGAGAGTGAGAAAGAAAGAAAGAAAGAAAGAAAGAAAGAAAGAAAGAAAGAAAGAAAGAAAGAAAGAAAGAAAGAGAAAGAGAGGGGAGAGAGAGAGGGGGGAAAGAGAGAGAGAAAGAGAGAAAGAAAAGAGAGAGAAAGAGAGAGGGAAAGAGCGAGAGGAGAGAGAGAGATGGGGAGAGCATGTCATTCTCCATTCTCAAGAGACGCTTCCTGCACTGATACAGCGACAGGCATAAAACATGAGTGTCCTTCCCACGTTGTTAATTCCAGCATCACAACACATTGTCTCCTCTCCAGGCAAGCCGTTGTCGATAGAAAGCCTCAATTATTCAGAGCATGGCTATCCCAAAGGTGCTTTTCCACCTTTGGATTTTCTTAGGTTGTTTTTTTTCCCTTTGGAAATGTTCTTTAATAATAACAGAATAATGGAGCTGCCTCAGTGTAGGACTTCTCTACCTTGAATTTCACTTGGTTAGATATGGCCCTGTGTTCAAGTCCGTCAAGATCCATCAGGATCTTGAGCCTATCTTCTTGGGCGTTGGCTATTCCTGCCAGTTGAGTATCATCTGCAAAATTAGTATATTAATATAGAATATTATAGCATAGAATAACAGAGTTGGAAGTGACCCTGGAGAAACATTTTCAAAGGAAAAAAAAACCCAAGTCCAATTGCCTGTTGAAAAAAATGAAGCCACTTTGGGGGCAACGCACCATTGCACCCCCCCAGAGGCTTTCCAAGTATTTCCACCAGCAGGAAAGTGACAGCGGTGCAGATCAAGACATCCACATTCAGACACCGCCACCCGCGCACACCCACACACCGCCAACTCCAAATGTTGCTTCACTGAGCCATTGGCATTTTAATCCTAGTGGGATGGTGAGTGACACAGATCAAACACGAGCGCTGGGCTGACAAGATTAGGAAGGCAGAAGATCTCCATGCATGCAAGAGTTTAGAGAGGCAGGACTTCCTTCGGAATGGATTGCATTCACACAGTGCACTAAACCAGACCCGAGAAAGACTAGTGTTTGCATTCCCACAACCCTTGGCTAAGCCTTGGCTCATTCTGAACTCAGTTTTCCTTTCCTCCGGCATCGTGCGTGGCCTAAAGTCAAAAACCCTCGGTCAAGTTTATGATTTATCGTGGTGGGCAAATCCAGAAAGTAGGTTAATTCCGCAGAGAGGTTAAGTCAGTTGTGCGAATGCAACCAACGTACAGTAGCTCGCTTTTGGAAAAAGGGAAGGTTGAGTCAGCATTTAATTGGGAATGAAGCCAGGAAAAAGCCATGGGGGTTTTGAGAAGGGGAGGAAGAGATTTCCCCACCCCAGCCTTTGTTTGTGTGCATTTAACCCAAAACCAACAATAGTCAGAAACCCTGTTGCCAAATTTTCACACGACACCCTCTTTTCTCTCCTGGATCATCATTTTCTATAACCCTCCACGAAGTGGTTACATGCCATTCCTTTCTCACATCCAGTTTCAATTTTTGCCTAATTACATCATCCCTTAGCCAACAATTATGCCAACAATTCTAGCATTCACATGGCAGAGGGCATAAAAGAAGGCAACCCAATAAGGGTGAGTTGACGGGCCAACCTTTTAAACCACTGCTTTCAAGGCTGAAGGATGAGCAAAGCAGAAAGTGCCATCCTTGCTGTCGAAAATGTAACAGTTGACTGACCCGGATTAATCCGCAAAGGCACCGGTTGTGGGGTTTTTTTTGTGATGTGCAGTTGGCAACCTAACACAAGAGCCTGTGTTTTATTTTTCACCATTTCCGCGGGAATTCAGCAAAAGGACACCCTGGAGTTGATCACTTCAAGACAGCCAGGTGTTTTACGGTGGAGATCTCGTGGCTTTGGACACAAACCACACCTAGAAAAATACTGCATCCAGTTTTGGTCACCAGACTATACAATTTTTTTTTTGAGACTCTAGCAAAAGTATAGAGAAGAGCAACCAGGATGATGAGGGGACTGTAGGCTAAAACATATGAAGAACGGTTACAGGAACTGGGCCTGGCTAGTCTAGTGAAGAGAAGGACCAGGGGAGACATGATAGCGGTCTTCCAATATTTGAGGGGCTGCCACAGAGAGAAGGAAGGGGTCAAGCTGTTTTCCAAGGCACCCAAAGGAATAACGGCTGGAAACTGAACAAGGAGAGATTCAACCTGGAAATAAGGAGGAATTTTCTGCCAAGGAGAACAATCAACCCATGGAACAGAAGTTGTCTTCAAAAGTTGTGGGAGCTTCATCCCTGGAAGCTTTCAAAAAGAAATTGGGCTGCCATTTGTCAGAAATGGTGTAGGGTCTCCTGCTTGGGCAGGGGGTTGGAGTAGATGACCTACAAGGTCCCTTCCAACTCTGTTAATCTGGAATCATTATCTGAAGCCAGAAACAACAATTGTAAGCAATAAGGGTGGGGGGGAAATGGGGTATCTTTGGGTGTAAAGACAAAAACATGAGCGTAGACTTCCTTTTCCCCTCTTCTGTTTGGACTTCTTGAGTTCTTCTGTTCATTACTTGAAAGGCTGAAGGAAAGAACCAAAGCATTAGTAGTTTGAATGCGACAGTTAAAAAAAAGCAAAAAAAAGGAACGTGAAGTATTAGTACTGCTTTATAAAACTTTAGTAAGGCCACACCTGGAATCCGGCATCCAGTTTGGGTCATCGCCTTACATAAAAAAAGATGTTGAGACTTTGGAAAAAGTGCAGGATTTGGCTTTAGAGAAAGGAAGGATTAGAGGGGAAACACGATTGCAGTCTTCTAGTATTTGAGAGGCTGCCACAAAGGAGAAGGGGGTCAATTTATTCTCCAAAGCACCAGAAGAAAAAACCAAAAACAGAGATACAATATTTACAAGCCTCTAGTTGGCAGTGTTACAAAGCTTCCTCTAATTTCACTTCCCCCCTCCTTTTCCAAACAAGATACAATAAAAATTAATTAAAAAGGGAAACGTATATTAAAAAAGATGACTAAAAGGGAGTCTCTAGCCTAAAATATCATAGAGTCAGAAAGGAGAGAAGACAAAAGAGAAAAAAAGAGAAAAAGAAAAACCAGTCCAGTTTCAAAATATAAGATCATATATAAAAAGTCCAGCAAAGAAAAAATAAATTCATTTGACTTCCTGTTTAAAATCACCGCTTAATCACTTCTGACTAAGATTTTACAGATTCTTTCTTTTCCTTAGGGTGACCTTTCAAATCTTAAAGTAAAGACAAAATTCTCACCAAACCGGCACACCTTCTCTTTCCGTTCTCTTTCTCTCTTCCGTTCTCTTTATTTCCGTTCTCTTTATTTCGGAGCTGTCCCAACTTTAAAGCAGCTTTAATGGCTGCCTTTTTGCCGCCGGCAAGAAGAGCTTCTCCTGGATCTACCAGGGACTTTGCGGTGTCCCTGGGATCAACAGGATGCGGTCTTTACATTCACCGTCTCTTCGGGACGGTTTAGATCCGTTTGGACCGTCCAGGAGCAAAGATATTGGCAGCGATCTCAGACCTCCAAGATAGCATGCCATATAGGGTCTACTGCTTGAGCAGGGGGCTGGACTAGAAGACCTCCAAGGTCCCTTCCAGCTCTATTATGATTGAGTTATTTATATATATACATATACATATATATATATATACACATACACACACACACATACACACAGATATATATATATTTTCTTAAGTTTTCGCAGGTACTTATATGTATGGCATTCAGCTTTGTTCGGGTACTTTCCCACATCATTGTAGTTGTGCTTTTAAAGTTGTAGCAACATTTCGGCAGAAGCCTGATGATGGCAGATGAGATTCTGCCGAAACGTTGCTACAACTTTAAAAGCACAACTACAATGATGTGGGAAAATACCCGAACAAAGCTGAATGCCATACATGTAAGTACCCGCGAAAACTTAAGAAAACAAATAAAAAGATATACATCCATATTGTGTGTGAACTAACTGGTTCCGAGCAACATTCACATTAATTCAATTCACAACAACAGTATTAGTGATCTCCATCACAACCATCCAATTTAAGTAATCCTCATTATACTATTCAGACATAAGCAAACAAAAATGCCTCCAACTCCCCATCTTAGTCTCTATCTTCATCTATATCTTTCTTGTTCAATTTAAACATTTCTCTATTATATACGGAGAAATTTAACTGGGTATCATTCATATTGGTCCAATTCACGCTAACATTGTTAATAATACACTTTTCTCTATTGTGTATACACAAAGTTAGTTCTGGGTATCATTCATATTTATCCATTTCAGCTAATGATGTTAATAATGTCTATCACATTTATCCAGTTTAAGTGAACTACATTGCATTACTTGAACATGCATAAAAAAAGAGAAAAAACAGGTATGAACCTCTACTCTCTCTATTATTTTTATTCATTTTATTCATGCCAGCTCTATTCTGATTGAGTTAAAGCTTCAATAGCGCTGTCGCTAGACAATCTAAGTGGTTTGTGATCAGTGGGTGAGGTTTTCTTAAACCACTATTGTTTGATTTGACTCCCGCTTGGAAAGCACTAAGTTTGTGGTAAACTAGGAACCGATACACAAAATGTTTGTTATTTGATGACTTACTCACACATTCCAGTTACCTGAGAATAAATCTCTATGGTGAACCAATTCCCAGGTTGTATAACAGATAATCAGAGTTGGAAGGGACCTTATAGGTCATCTAGTCCAACCCAGTCCTTTTGTTCATTAAAGTCAGATTAAAGTCAGTTTAACAGAGTTGGAAGGGATCTTGTAGGTCATCCAATCCAACCCCTCACCCAAGTAGGAGACCCTACACCATTTTTGACAAATGACAGTCCAGTCCCTTCTTGAAAGCCTCCAGGGATGAAGTTCCCACAACTTCCGAGGGCAACTTCTGTTCCATGGGTTGATTGTTCCCACTGTCACAAAGTTTCTCCTTATTTCCAGGTTGAGTCTCTCCTTGTTCAGTTTCCATCCATTATTCCTTGTCTGGCCTTCAGGTACTTTGGAGAATAGCTTGACCCCCTTCCTCCTCTCTGGGGCAGCCCTTCAAATATTGGAAGACCGCTATCATGTCTCCCCTGGTCCTTCTCTTCTCTAGACTAGCCAGGCCCAGTTCCTGCAACCGTTCGTTGTATGTTTTAGCCTCCAGTCCCCTCATCATCCTGGTTGCTCTTCTCTACACTTTTTCTAGAGTCTCAACATCGTTTTTGTAGTGTGGTGACCAAAACTGGATGCAGTACTCTAGGTGTGGTCTTACTTGTCCTCAACTTACAACCACAACCGAGTCCCAAATTTTTGCTGCTAAGCGAGACGGTGGATAACTGAGATTTGCCTCAGTTTACGAACTTTCTCACTGCGGTGAATCACTGCCGTGGTTAAGTTAGTAACCCGGTTGTTCAGTAGATCGGCCTTCCCTACTGCCTTTGCTTTTCAGAGGTCGCAAAAGTGGATCAACCATCAAAAATACAAACCCGTTGCCAAGCATTTGAATTTTGATCACGTGGCTGTCAACCCATAAAATATTTTTCTGGTCTTTTTAGAGTTGTCAGCAGAAAGGGAGTGGTGTGGGGGTGGCGTGGGAAGCAGTGCATTCCATAAATGTTTTCAGAGATAATTTCTAGGCCACTGAAGTTTCTTCTGCACTAAATTATAACTGGAAAGTATGATTGATGACTCTTGGCTATGAATGTGTCCCATGATTTAAATGGGGGTAACTACTGGAGCCCTGACAGCGGCCATAGGAACACGGCAACGGTCATATGTGTGAAAAATGGTCGTAAGTCACATTTTTCCCATGCCGTTGTAACTTTGAACGGTGACACAATGAAACTGTCGTTAGCTGTGTGGTTTTAAATTTTTATAGATGCCCTGCAGTCATTGGACTTCTGTGTCATTCTGTGAGGTTTCTTGGCCCAGAAGTTGCACAGAAGAATTCTAGCCAGACCTTTGGTTTATTTTATTTATTTTCTTATTTGTCATTTTTTTTTTTTTTTTGGATAAGAGCCACGGGTTCAGGATCTGCCTCACCCACCCAACGTCTCTTTAGCCACATCATATTTTATTTTTTTTTTGGCCTGAAAACTCCCACAAGGTGTTTCCTCTACTACTATTGATAAATGAAAGTTGAGTTATTTTAAGTTCCAGGTTTGTTGGCTCAGCTTGATATGTGCTGGGAGAAAAAACATCAACAAACATAAATAAGTTCACAGTCATCATAGAGTGAAATTTCTAAACCTGGGTGAGATTCAAAAGTGGAATAAGGTCCAGGGAGGTGTTTTGAAGTGAAGTCCTTTTAACGCCTGTTCAGAATGCAGCGGTTTTTTTTGTGCTACTGTATACATGAGCTATGGACACGGTGGCTCAGTGGCTAAGACACTGAGCTTGTCGATCAGGAGGGTCAGCAGGTCGGCAGTTCAAATCCCTAGCGCTGCGTAACGGAGTGAGCTCCCATTAGCGCACAAAATGATCTGCTACAATGTCCTACCAGTCAATGACTACTTCAGCTTCAACCACAACAATACGAGAGCACACGACAGATACAAACTCAAGGTAAACTGCTCCAAACTTGATTGCAGAAAGTACGACTTCAGCAACAGGGTGGTCAATGCCTGGAAAGCACTCCCTGACTCTGTTGTTACATCCTCTAACCCCCATTCCTTTAACATCAAACTGTCCACTATGGACCTCACCCCATTCCTAAGAGGTCTGTAAGGGGCGTGCATAAGCGCACCATCGTGCCTACCGTCCCTGTCCTACTGTCCCCATTTATTCGTACCTATTTCCTGTATTCTTACTCATGTTTATACTTATACCTATTATCTTGTAAATGATTGACAAATCAAATAAATCCAATCAAAATGATAAATAAATCCATAAAAATACTTCTCCCAGCTTCTGCCAACCTAGCAGTTGGAAAGCGTGTAAAAAGAAAATGCAAGTACCGTGTTTCTCATATAATAAGGCCGGGTCTTATTTTTTTTTGAGCCCCGAAAAAATGGCTAGGCCGTCTTTTTGGGGGTGACTTAATTCCCCCACCCTTGCATCTTCAGCCGGGCGGGCGGCGATGGCTTGGATGTTGACCTCGGCATTGGTGGGGCACTTCATATCAACGCAGGCAGCACCATATCCGGGTGTGCAACAAAAGTACTTCTTAACGGCAAGCCCCCCCCACCATTCCGCCCCATTTCACATGTTTTAACATAGGCCTTAATTTGTGGGGGGAGGGGCTTAATTTCATTTCATGCCTATAAAACATGCTGGGACTTCCTATTGGGGGAGGCCATATTGTTGGAGAAACAGGGTAGAAAAATAGGGATCACCTTAACAACCCTCCGTGCGCCTTCTGGCGTTTAGTCATGCTGGCCACATGACCACGGAGACGTGTCTTCGGACAGCGTTGGCTCTTCTTCCGCTTTGTAACGGAGATGAGCACCGCCCCCTAGAGCTGGAAACGACTAGCACGTAGGTGCAAGGGGAACCTTTACCTTATATAGGAGCTATTCCCAAAGCAAATATGGAATAACAGAACAGAATAACCAAATCGGAAAGGAGATCCTATACCATTTCAAACAAGTGACTGTCCAGTCTCCAGGGATGAAGCACTCACAACTTCTTGTGGCAAGCTGTTCCATGGGTGAATTGTCCTCACTGTTAGGGAAGTTCCTCCTCCTAGGTTGCTTCTCTCCTGGATGAGTTTCCATCCTTATTGCTTCCTGTCCTGCCTTCAGGTGCTTTGGAGAATAGCTTGACCCCTTCCTCTTCTTTGGGGCAGCCCCTGAGATATTGGAAGACTGCTATCATGTCTTCCCTATTCTTTCTGGTCATTAGACAAGACTAGGCATACCTGATTCCTGCAACTGTTCTTTGTAGGTCTTCATACGTTGACCCCCTCTTCTTTATGGCAGGCCACACACCCCCTAAGATGTTGGAAGGGTGCTATTTCGTTTCTCTTCTATTTTCAACTGTCTTCGTAAGAAAGAGCCAGCTCAATGAGAGCTCTGAAGAAGGATCTCTACTCTACCTCTTCTCATGGAAAGAAACAGCCTAGAACTAAGGAGACATTTCCTGACCGTTAGAACGCAATTAACACAAAGTTAAGCGACGCCATTATTTCGTGAATCGCTCATAGTCCCGTATTCCCAGGAAACGTTGGATTTCCTCCGTACCGCTCTGGGAATTGAAACGATCTGATGGTCGGGAGAGATATCAAATAATCCTGACTTCAAAGGAAGTGTGTGTTGTTGTTGTTTTTTTCACACGCACACAAGGAAACCTGAATGTTGAGCCTTTTGGAGCATCGTAAGTTTGGGAAAACAAGTGTCAAAAGCCATGAAGAAATTAAGGCGTGCCTCCTGAAACGTTCTTTCCACCAATGGGTGTGTTTTCCCACCCCCTCCCGGTGGTCCAATGCAATGAGTTACGGGCAGTCTTTCAGATATTTATTTATTTATAAATAAAAGAAAAATATGGGAGGAAGAAGAAGAGGAAGGGGAGGAAGAGGAGGAGAAGGAGAAGGAGAAAAGAAGAAGAGGAGGAGGAGGAGAAAGAGGAGGAAGAAAGGAGGCAGAGAAGGAAAAGAAGGAGAAGAAGAAAGAAGAGAAGGAGAAGGAAGAAAAAGATGGAGAAGGGGAAGAAGAGGAGGAGGAGGAGAAAGAGGAGGAGAAGGAAGAAGGAAGAAAAGGGAGAAGGAGGAGGAGAAGGAAGAAAGAAGAAGTAAGAGAAGGATAAGAAGGAAGAGGAAGAGGAGGAGGAGGAGAAGAGGGAGGAGGTGGAAGGAGGAGGAGGAGGAGAAAGGAGGAGGAGAAAGATGAGGAGGAGGAAAAGAAGGGGCAGGAGCAGGAAGGAGGAGGAGGAGGAGGAGAAAGAGGAAAGAAGGAAGAAGAAACAGAAGGATAAGAAGAAGGAGGAGGAAGAGGAGGAGAAGGAGGATAAGAAGAAGGAGGAGAAGGAAGAAAGAAGAAGTAAGGGAAGGATAAGAAGAAGGAAGAAGAAGAGGAGGAAGAGGAGGAGAAGAGAGAGGAGGAAGCAGGAGGAGGAGAAAGAGGAGGAAAAGGGGAGGAGCAGGAAGGAGGAGGAGGTGGAGAAAGAGGAGGAGGAGAAGAAGGGGAAGAGCAGGAAGGAGGAGAAAGAGGAAGAGGAGAAAAAGAAGGGGAGGAGGAGGAGGAGGAGAAGAAGAGGAGGAGGAGGAGGAAGAAGAAGAAGAAGAAGAAGAAGAAGAAGAAGAAGAGGAAGAAGAAGAAGAAGAAGAAGAAGAAGAAGAAGAAGAAGAAGAAGAAAGATTCATATACATATTGTGGAAATGCAGCACCTACAATAAGATCGGGACCAAAGTTCCCACTGCCCAGCAAGACCGCCGTTAAGTGATTCACACCTGGTTTTATGACCTTTTTCTTCTTTTGCCAGAGTGGTTAAACCATTCCCTGCAGTTGTTTAATGGAATCCATCCCTGGTTGTTAAGCAAATCCAGCCTCCCCCATTGACTTTGTACAGGAAAAGGGTGATCCCTCCCGTAACCAGGCCAATCTGAGAATATTTCCCTGGAATATGAATATATCTCTATATAAAGAGAGCGGAGAAGTCCAGCCACCTTCCTTTTTGCCCCTGGACTCTCCGTGCCAGCTTGGCACAGAAGGATCAGAACCAAAATTTGTAGGCAACAAATGAAAAATTGGGCAGCAAGAGAAGATTGGATGCATCTGCTGGGAAGGTTCCAGAAGACGGGATAAAAACAAGGCTTTCAAAGAGGAGTCCATCCATTTATTCTGCGGATTTTGATTCCTACCTTTCGCAGCCGAGAATGGCCCCCGTTGGCTTGCGCAAGTCATCCTCGGGTTACAACGGTTCGTTTCGTGACCATTTGAAATAACACCAGCGCGGGAAAAAGTGACTTAGGACCATGTTTCACACTTACGCCCCTTGCAGCATCGTCTTAGTCGCGTGATCAGACCTTAAACGCTTGGCGACTGTGACTCATATTTATGGCGGTTGTGATCCCCTTTTGCAACCTTTGGATGAGCAAAGTCAATGGGGAAAGCCGGATTCATTTAACAACCGTGTTACTAACTTTACAGCTGCAGTGATTCACTTAACGCCGATGGCAAGAAATGCCACCAAATGGGACAAAACTCACTTAACGAATGTCTAACTTAGCCACTTTGGGCTCATTCGTGATCGTAAGTGGAGGATTACCTGTAATGATCAAATTCCAATCAGGTGGCCACAGTATACAACATGGGTCTAAAATAAATAATCACAGGATGTCCTTCAAGCTGTGTTGTATAATAATAAGAGAAAAATCTGTAAGAATAGCCGGAAAAAAGGTGCCACAATACAGATAAAAATAGTTACCAGCTTAGAAGGTAACTTAGCAAGGGAGGGAGGGAGGGGAGGAAGGGAAGGGGAGAGGCAGAGGCAGAGGGAGGGAGGAAGGAAGAGGAAGGAAGGAGGGAGAAGAGGAGAAGTAGGAGAAGGAAGGAAGGAACGATGAGTCAGAGGGAGGGAGGAAGGAAGGGGGAGGAAAAGAAAGGGAGAAGAAGGGAGTGGCAGAGAAAGGAAAGAAGGAAGGAAGAAGGGAGAGGAAGGAAGGAAGGAAGGAAGGAAGGAAGGAAGGAAGGAAGGAAGGAAGGAAGGGGAGGAAGGGAGAGGCAGAGAAAGGAAAGAAGGAAGAAGAAGGAAGGAAGGAAGGAAGGAAGGAAGGAAGGAAGGAAGGAAGGAAGGAAGGAAGGAAGGGCAAGGAAGGGAGAGGGAGAAGAAGGGAGAGGCAGAGAAAGGAAAGAAGGAAGGAAGAAGGGAGAGGAAGGAAGGAGGAAGGATGGTAGGGGAGGAAGGGAGAGGGAGAAAGGGAAAGAAAGAAGGAAGGAGGGAGGAGGGAGGAAGGGAGGAAGGAAGGAGGGAGGAAGGGACAGGGAGAAGGAGGCAGAGAAAGGAAAGAAGGAGGGAGGGAGGGAAGGAAGGAAGGAAATAAGGTACCCCTGCTGACATAATTCTAACAACTACTTGAAGTAGCAACAGAGAAAAAAAAATACCCCCAAAGAGACAGAAAATGGGAGATTTCATAAAACGGTTAAAACACTTTTTGCAGCGGGAGCTACATGGAAGAACGTAGCCTCTGCCCTTAGGAACAAGGGGGCTTGCAACCCAGAAAGTCACTTCTGCATCTGAAGGCTATGAGGTCTTTCTTGCTTCTCGCTGAAGCACCCGGAAAGAATGTGAATGGGAGGATGGAGAGCAATTATCCGCCTTTCAAGGAGTGGAGTTGCCCTCTCCCCAGATCCTTATCACATGGGAACTGGAACCAAGCGGAGCCCTGTTTAAGAAAACCAGGCGTGCATAAATTATAGTGACTGGGAAGTTGGTGCTCCCTGCAGAGTGAAAAATACTGTTCATTGTGTGAAGTGTTGTGTGGTTCTTTGGATGCCCCTGAACTGCCTTTGAGCTGAATATCAGAGAAGCAGAAGGTGTCATCAAACACCAGGAACATATCACCATATGTGGTGGCCTTGCGTGGAAGCTAAAAGATATTGGACAAAAATTCACACATGGCTGGGAAAAATGGTTAAACCACTTATAGATTTGAAACCTGAAATATTTTTTTATTAGGAATGGTACCTGAAGGTTACACTAAAGAAAAAGGAAAAACAGATTTAATTATACATGTATTAACAGCAGCTAGAATTGTATTTGCTCAGAATTAGAAAAGTGGTAAGATGCCAATAGAGGAAAAAGTAATTGAAAAAAATATATTTGAATGTGCAGAAATGAATAGATTAACATTGGAAATTAAAGGAAAAGAAGAATCTGAATATTACATGGTATGGGATTTATTTTATCAATGGTTAGAAAATAAAACAAATTAAAATAGATTAGATGTATATGTAAAGCTATAAGAGAAGATTGTAAAAGGATGACGTGAAGTTACAATTAAAGTCTAATAAGGAGTTAACAATAATAATATAATATAGTATAATATAATATAATATAATATAATATAATATATTACAATACAATACAATACAATACAGTATAACATAACATAACATAATATAATATAATATAATATAATATAATATATATAGTTGATATATATAATATAATATGTATAGCTGATATATGTAATATTAATTGTAATTTAAATGTAGAAAGGAAAGACTGTTGATATTGTGCATAAAAGATATGTACCAACCGACAATGTACAATGGAAAGATGGTTTTAGTTGATGTTTCATGTTTGTATTTGTTAACGTTTCTTGTTAAAATGAATAAAAAAAAACCTTTTTTTGAAAAAAAAGAGAAGATTGTAAAATAGATACATTGGACATTACTTATACGAAAATGTGATTATTGTTATATTGTTATATCGCTAAGAAGGGTATTAATTACAATCTGTAAGCACATGAAATATGTACCTAATCGACACACGGTTGAAATGGAATGGATTTATTGTATATATATAAAAAAAATAATTAAAAGAAGAAGAAGGAAATGCAGAAGGCAAGGGAGGTGAAGAAAAGGACAATTAAATTCTCTGCCTTGCCGATGGATGAGCTTTTCCCTAACCTTGGCATCTCAAATAACAGAATTGGAAGGGACCTTGGAGGTCTTCTAGCCTTACCCCCTGCTTGAGCCTAGATCAGTGATGGCTAACCTTTTGGGCACCGAGTGCCCAAAGCATGTGCATTCATGCATACATGTGTGCGCACACAACCTCCCGTGCATGCGCCCTGCCCCCATGCATGCGCATATGTCCCCCTGCATGTAGCCCGCCTCACCGCATGCACGTACGTCCCCTGTCTGTGCTCCGCCCCCTTGTGCATGTGCAGCAGAGACCTAAAGACCAGTCGGCTGGCAGGAGGTGTGCATGCATCCGTGGTGGAGCTGAGCAGGGGCGATGGCTTGTGTGTCCGCAGAGATGGCTCTGTAAAATCTTCTATGGAATTTGCTTACTAGGAGCAAAGAGTAAGGAGTGTAATTTGCTTACGAGGACCAACGATATCGCACAGTTTGGGCCATGAAACGTCTGCAAGAAAACATTTCAGTCCTGAGCTACAAATATTCTCCTTTATTGAAACCTTATGGAACGGGAAGGAAAAGCTTGTGAGATGTTGATGAGTTATTTCCAGGTACTCAAATTCTCTTGGCCTGAAGTTTCAAAGGATCTCTTCGTTTCCATGTCGTTCTCGGTTAAGGTTTGGGGTTGACTTGACCATAATAGGAAATCTTTTGAAAGCTCGGATAGGTGGCTGAGCGAGTGAGATTTGTCTCTATTTGGTATGCATGATTCAGAGGTGCTCCATTCATTTTTAAAATGTTTTCCCTTTTCTTTTTTGCCACTCCTTGATTGTGGGCTGTGAGGTTTTAGCTGAGCAAAACTGAAATTTTATTTTATTTGCACAGAGAGAAAAAAGCCAGTTATGCACTGTTGTAAATGGTTATGGAAAAGAGTGGGATTTAGCGGGTTCAGACTGGTTCATGGGAAGTGGTAGTTGCAAAGCGCACGCTCACCAAACTGGTTGTTACACCGGTTGAATCCCACCATTGGTTATGGGGGCTCTCTGCAAACTGATAAATCAATTCTATGTCTAGTCCAGTGGTGGCTAACCTTTTTGAGCCCCTGTGCCAAAAATTGTGCGCGGTCGTGCGCTCACATATCAGCACCCAGAAGGCAATGCACACGCCCCCGCTACACCCCCTGCACATGCACACATGATTCCACCCTCCCTCTTACCCACACTGCACCTCCCAGGTGATTTTAGGCCCATTTGAGGCCTTTTTGGGCCTCCCAGAGGCTCGAAAACCAGGCCCATTTCATCACTTCCTGTATTTCTGGAAATACTGGAAGTGACAAAACGGGCCTGGATTTCGGCCTCCAAAGGCTGCAGAGGCTTCCCTTGAGCTCCTGGGAGGCCCCCAAAGGCCTCAAATGCCCCCAAAATCAGCTGGGAGGCGCGCACGTGCGCAGTGAGGTAAGTTTGTCCGGGGCTTGCATGCCCGCACAAATGGCTCTGCATGCAACCTGTGGCATGCGTGCCATGGGTTCACCATCACGGGTCTAGTCTAAGGAGGTGAAGGACTAAGGGTGACATGATAGTAGTGTTCCAATATTTGAGGGGTTGCCACAGCGAGGAAGGGAGTCAAGCTATTTTCCAAATCATCTGAAGGCTGGACAAGAAGCAATGGATGGGAATTAATTAAGGAGAGAAGCTACCTAGACATGAGAATGTTCTTGAGAGTCAGAACAATTAATCAGTGGAATGGTTTATGGTTTGCTTCCAGAAGCTGTAGGTGATCCATCATACATCTGTCTTTTTCTAAATCATACTATGTAGTCTTCCTTCTAAAGTCTACAGAAATGCATTTCTTTTCTCTCTAATTGATGGTATAGAAACAACTATAATATTAGACATCTTAGAAAGCAGGCAGGATGTGTGAAAACTTTAAAGAGCTATATTAAAAGTATGCACAGGATCAGAAATGCAGGGAGATTTTTCCTCCTGCTAAACTTATGTTAATTAAATGCATTAATTAAATGATTGGGGATATTTGGGGCTCATACATCAGGAAACTGTAAAATTCGCAGCTATCAGAAATCTGATGGCCTCTCAACGCGGTCAGAGATAATGGGAACCTCATTTATGCAGGTATCAGTTTATTCTCCAAAATACCTGGGGACAGGACAAGACGTTACAGATGGAAACTTACCAGAGATCCAACCTAGAATTAAGTAGAGAAATTGTGAGAACAATTAATCAAGGAACGACTAAGTTTCGGAAGTTATGGGTTCTCCATCACTGGAAGCTTTCAAAAGGAGACTGCCTGAAAAGCTTGAACAGCGGGTTCTGACCAGTTCTGGAGAACCGGTAGCGGAAATTTTGAGTAGTTTGGAGAACCAGTCAATCCCACCTCTGACTGGCCCAGCCCCCATCTCTTCTCTGCCTCCCATTGAGTCCCAGCTGTTTGGCTGGCTCTTCTTTGGTTGCCCTGCACAGGAGAATGGATCTGGAAAGCAGGTTAGTGGGGTGGGAGGGAATGGGGATTTTGCAGTAACCTTCCCCCAGGAGTGGGGTGGAAATTTGCAGTATCCTTCTCCTGCCACGTCCACCAAGCCAAGCCCACCAAGCCAAGCCATGCCACACCACGCCACGCCACGCCACGCCATGCCACACCCACCAAACCATACCACGCCCACCAAATCACACCTACAGAACTGGTAATAAAAAAATTTGAATACCACCACTGAATGGGTTGGATTAGAAATCCGCCAAACTCCTTTCCAACTCTGTTATTCTGTATTCTATTCTATGCATGAATGAATGGGCTATGGATAACTTACTCAACCTGAAGGGTTTTTTTTACTACTTCTAAAACCCTTAAAGTTCATCTAAAATGGAGCAACTCTGGATGAACTTCCAAAATGAAACTGAATGGAAATTGGGATGTGGGAACACCAAGCCATGAACTAATTGGGTCCATGATATTTTTAAAATTGTTCAACAAGTGCAGAAATTTGGATTCCAGACAAGGACAAATAGTCCTGAATTGCCTATTAAAAAAAACAACAACGGACATCTCCCTTTACTCCCTAGCATATTTGAAATATTTCTCTCAGAAGCTTTGCAAAAGTGAGTTATTTTTCTTCTTCCTCACGCTTTTGCCATCCTTTGCAAGCAAGTGGTTTTTTTCTCTCTCTCTCTATCCATTTTTGATGGGATTTATACTGTTAGTGATGGGAAGAGATATGTATGAGAACTTTAACTGGGAACGTTGACTCACTTCTGGTATTGCAACAACCTTTGGCAACTAGGATTGGTGATGTAGGTCCATCCTTTCTCTAGCTTTTTAAATCAGGGAATATTAAAATAAGAGGAATGTGAAAAAAAAGGGAAAGGAATGTTCTGGAAAACACCGGAACATTCCGAAGAGCGCTAGAATGTTTTGGAGAACAGAGGAACATTCCGGAGAAATCTTGAACATTCCATGCATGGGACGTTTCGTTTTGTGCCTCCTTACAATCTGTTCTTGCCATCCCTTGCCTGCTGTGACTTTCTGGGCACCTTGTGAAAAAGAAGGAAGCCATTTTGTGCATCTGTTTCTCTTCGAGTAGAGAATCCTTCCGCCATGTTCCTCCCATCGCTTCATGAAATGTCGGTTTGCTTCCCCAACATGCTTCACCAAATCTGTTGATGACCTTATGAACTGCATTTTCAGACTGATTTCAGAATCATGGGTGGAAAAAAGCTTCTTCCTTGTCCATCTGGTCATTGCTATTGTTGAGCGATTAAGCATGTCTGTGATTTAGCATCAATTTTCTAATAAATCAATTTACTTTTTCTGAGATACGGCTAGAGACTTTTGCTTTGAATAAGGGGGCTTTTTTGGAGCCCTGACAATTATATTATGTCTGGAATTAGATTTTTTTTTTAGACATTTCGGCAGGCAGTGCTCAACTTATGACCACAATTAGGACCAGAATTACTGTTGTTAAACAAGGCGGCAGTTGAAGTGAGTTGCATCCAATTTCACGACCTCGTTTTTGTCATGGTTGTCCAAATGAACCGTGAAGCTGTTAAGCGATTCATGCAGTCATTAAGTGAATCTACCTTTGCCCATTGCTGGTCAAGGCTGACTTGGAAAGCCACAAAAGACCTCGGGATGCGGCAACTGTCATGAATACACGCCTGTTGCCAAGCACCCACATTTTGATCGTGGGACCATGCAGATTCTGTGAGAGTCGTCAGTCACTTCTTTCAGCACCATGGTAACTCCAAACGGTCACTAAATGAATAAATTGTAAGTCGATGGATACCCATAATCAACGAAACAGCCTATTCTTGATTCCACTGTCTGTTGTGAATCAGTAAAAAAGTATGTAGAGATTCTCAGTCATCCAGGCCATGGTTGGCCCAAAGGTGCTTTTATAAATGAGGCAACTGGACTTTTTCGTTTTTCTTTTGAAGACATTTCACTTCTCATCCAAGAAGCTTCTTCAGCTCTGACTGAACGGTGGGGAATGGAAGGATTTATATTCCTTGAAGACAGCTGGTCTTTTGCACCCTTTTAGAGGGTCAGTGAGGCCACTTGGAGGTTTATC
Organism: Pseudonaja textilis; assembly: GCF_049901715.1. NCBI lineage: Eukaryota > Metazoa > Chordata > Lepidosauria > Squamata > Elapidae > Pseudonaja > Pseudonaja textilis. The sequence continues at coordinate 71,209,387 of NC_141994.1, forward strand.
TGTGTCCTCAGGGTCACCTGAGTAGGGCGAATGGTTCCTGTAGTCTGCATTTTCCACCCTCCATTCCTAGTTCCACACCATTCGAAGGGTGTCCATCCCAAACTGTATAGCTAAAAGCCTGTAGAGATTTTCAGCCATCCAGATTATGGTTGTCCTAAAGGTGCGTTTTTCAGGAAACAACTGGACTTTCTGTTTTTTTTTTTCTTTTGAAGACATTTTGCTTCTCACCGAAGAAGCTTCTTCAGCTCTTCCACTCCCCACCGTCCTGTCAGAGCTGAAGAAGCCTCTTGGATGAGAAGCAAAATGTCTTCAAAAGTTTTAAAACAAAACAAAACACCAAGGAAGTCTAGTTGCCTCCTGAAAAAAAAAAAACACCTTTGGGACAATTAAAAAAAGACGCAACGTTTACGCTCAGCTGGCTCTATTCATGATTGCCCAAAATGTCGGTTTGCCATGTTATTTATTTTCTGTGACATTTGTTTCTCCCTTCCTGCAAGTATGGATGATTTGAACGGGACGCGAGCAAATTAGATTCCAGATGAACGAAGCCTCAACTCTTACTTGGAGAGAATATAAATGCGGCCTCAACAACAGAAGCCGCCTGGTTCTGCGCTCTCATGATTGTGGAGAGGGTTGTGTTTTTTTTTTTTTTTTTTAAAGTTTTCCTTTGAGATACATTGGCTGCCCTGGGAAAAAGAGGGGTTGTCGAAAAAACTGACACCTCTTTGGCAGGTGCTATGAGGCTGGGTGGTATTTGCTTTCTTGAAGTCGTTTGATAAGGGTATTTGTCCTCCCCACCGCTGCCACAGGCCCAGGTTTTGGAAAATTGACAGCGTCCCAGACAAAGCCCTTTGCTACGAATAATAAACAAGGAACAGTTATTAAGAAAATAGCTGATGGGGCTCAATCTTCAGCAGGGAGTCTAGGCAAGGCTTATCAAGTTTTCAGAGGACACAAAGCTGGTAGGAATGACTAATACTTTAGAGGAGAGAGAGAGAGAGAGACAGAGACAGAGAGACAAAGACAGAGAGAGGGAGGGAGGGAGAGAAAGAGAGAGAGAAAGAGAGAAAAAAGTGAGTGAATGAGAGAGAGAGAAAGTAAGAGAGAGAAAAAGAGAGAAAAGAGAGAAAGAGAGAGAGAGAAAGAGAAAGTGTGTGAAAGAGAGAGAAAGAAAGAGAGAGAGAGAGAGACAGGGAGACAGAGAGACAGAGAGAGGGAGGGAGGGAGAGAAAGAGAGAGAGAAAGAGAGAGAAAGAGAGAAAGTGAGAGAGAGAGAGAAAGAGAGAGAGAGAGAGAAAGTAAGAGAGAGCAAAAGAGAGAAAAAGAGACAGAAAGAGAGAAAAAAGTGAAAAAAGAGAGAGAAAGAGAGAGAGAGAAAGTGTGTGAGAGAGAAAGAGAGAGAGACAAAGAGAGAGAGAAAGAGAGAGAGATTGTATTTTATCCAATTTTTCTCAAAAGAAGAAAGGTGTCCAAATCTCATGTGGTTGAAGTCTTTCTTAGTCAACTCATGACAATTGTTTTTATATCCCAGGCTTATAGGATTCCATTGGAGGTCTTCCAATCCAGTGTTTCTCAACCTCAACAAGTTTAAGGTGGGTGGACTTCAACTCCCAGAATTCCCCAGTTTTTCAGTCTAGCACACTGTGGGAGTTTAGCTATTTTGTTATTGCATTTCAAGTGTGCATGTTTTGGTTTTTAAATGTTCCTCATCTCCTAAAATTTTCATATTTAATAGAATAATATAATAGAATAGAACAGAATAGAATAGCGGATAGGATAGGATAGGATAGAGTACAGTAGAGTAGAATAGAATAGAATCTTTACTGAGAATAGAATAGAATAAGGAATAGAGTAGAATAAAGTAGAGTAGAGTAGAATAGAATCTTTATTGAGAATAGAATAGAATAAGGAGTAGAGTAGAGTAGAATAGAAAATAGAATAGAATGGAATGGAATGGAATAGAACAGAACAGAACAGAACAGAACAGAATAGAATAGAACAGAATAGAATAGAATAGAATAGAATATTTTACTTGTGTGATTAGACACACAAGGAATTTGTCTCTCGTGCAGAAACTCTCAGTCTACACTCGAAGCAACAGAGTAATAATAATCACAATAATGACACCAATAAAAGGGAGTAATAAAGAAGATAGAAAGGATAATTACACTACTACAGTCCTACAATATAGGTGAATATATTTAGACATAAGACAGTACTGTAAAAATAAGGCGCTCAGCAGAGTTATGGCACAAGGGGGAAAAAACTGTTGCAGGATCCAATATGGGACCGTCACCGGGACCAAAGATGTACTCTTCCAAATATTTGGACTCGTGCTGGAGCCCCTCCTCAGGGAGCTTCTCTCTCTCCAGAATTCTCCAATTTTATTGTGGGATCTTTACTGAGAATATTTTCTATTTCAGAGGTGGTATTCAGCAGGTTCTGAACCGTTCTGGAGAACCGGTAGTGGAAATTTTGAGTAGTTCGGAGAACCGGCAAACTCCACCTCTGACTGGCCCCGCCCCCATCTATTCTCCGCCTTCTGAGTCCCAGCTGATTGGCTGGGTCTCCTTTGGTTGCCCTGCACAGGAGAACGGAGCTGGAAAGCAGGTTAGTGGGATGGGGAGGGAATGGGGATTTTACACTATCCTTCCCCTGCCACGCCCACCAAGCCAAGCCTTGCCCACTAAGCCAAGCCACGCCTACCCAGCCGCACCCACGGAACCGGTCGTACATTTATTTTTGAATCCCATCACTGAGCGTGCCCACCGTCCCTGTCTCCCTGTCCCGATTTATCTGCATTTCCTTCCTTTTTGTTCCTGATTATATTCATCCCTACGCTTGCTATCTTGTACAATAATATCAAATCAAATCATACAATAAACCGACGTCCGTATGCATCTCCCTGACCGACAACGTTGGCCTCCTCTTCGGTTCCACACCTAGCTAACTTCCCCTCTCCTTTGCTTCAACAAGCACTTAATTTTGCTGACCGCAAGTCCACAGTGCGCTCGAGTCTTGCTGAAGTCGGCAGAAAGGGGTCTCTCCGGCTACAGCTGGACACAAGCTGGACGCAGAACGTCCCTTGTTGTTTCTGTGTCTGGGGACTAATTAAGCGAACCGATGAGTCACATCCAGCCTGGCTGCTTTGTGAAAGGCAAAGGCCGGCCTGCCAGCCACCCAGCCAGCACAACATTTGGAGAAGCGCTTTGGGCTCTCCCGATAATTAAAAGAAAATATCCGAATGGGTGAGCGGAGCCCTGAGGTCATCCTGGGAGAGCAGGAGGTCCCTCCTGGCCACCTGCGCCGAGGAGGAAGAGAGGCTGAGGAGCGAAACCCGAGCAAAGCAAAAATGCCGCATAATCGTTTTCCAAAATGGGCTTGGGGCTGAGGTTCATGCATCCTTAGGCCGTGGATGTTACCCAGACCACAGACTGGAACAGAGTCTGAGAGGGAAAAACTTAAAAAAAAAACCCCTTTTTAAAATAGGTAGTCCTCACCTTATAACCACAAACGGGACCAGAATTGAAACTTGGCATGTTCACTTAAATGAATGGTTGTAAATGGTCAACTACCAATAGAATAGAAGAGAAGAGAATATTGAGAATAGAATAGAATAGAATAGAATAGAATAGAATAGAATAGAACAAGAATATGGAATGGAGAATAGAATAGAATAGAATAGAATAGAATAGAATAGAATAGAATAGAATAGAATAGAATAGAATAGAATAGAATAGAATATGGAATGGAGAATAGAATAAGAATAAAATGGAATGGAATGGAATGGAATGGAATGGAATAGAATAGAATAGAATAGAATATGGAATGGAGAATAGAATAGAATAGAATAGAATAGAATAGAATAGAATATGGAATGGAGAATAGAATAAGAATAAAATGGAATAGAATAGAATAGAATAGAATAGAATATGGAATGGAGAATAGAATAAGAATAAAATGGAATAGAATGGAATGGAATAGAATAGAATAGAATAGAATAGAATAGAATAGAATATGGAATGGAGAATAGAATAGAATGGAATGGAATGGAATAGAATAGAATAGAATAGAATATGGAATGGAGAATAGAATAAGAATAAAATAGAATAGAATAGAATAGAATAGAAGTTGGAAGGGACCTTTTCTAAAATAAACTTTTTATTTTATTTAACAAACATTCCATCTTTTCTTTGCACAAGTGTGTCATCCGGGTACATATATCTTGTGCATAATATTTGTGGTTAATGCAATTTTCTTACCGTAACAACAACAATTACATTACATTCTTCTATGTTCAAGCTGGAAGGGACCTTGAAGGTCTTCTAGTCCAACCCCCTGCTCAAGCAGGAGACCCTACACCATTTCAGACAAATGGCTATCCAATCTTGTCTTAAAGAAACCCCAGTGATGCGAGCACCCACAGTTTCTGGAGGCAAGCTGTTCCACTGGCTAATCTTCTCACTTTTAAGGAAATTTTCTCCTTAGTTCTAAGTTGCTTCTCTCCTTGATGAGTTTCCATCCATTGTTTCTTGTCAGGTGCTTTGGAGAATAGCTTGACTCCCTCTTCTTTGGGGCAGCCCCTGAGATATTGGAGCACTGCTATCATGTCTCCCCTAGTCCTTCTTTTCATTAGACTAGACATATCCAATTCCTGCAACCGTTCTTCATATGTTTCAGCCTCCAGCTCTCCAATCACCTTGGTTGCTGTTTTCTGCACTCTTTCCAGAGTCTCAACATCTTTTTTTTAATAATATGGTGATCAATTATCCGCTATGAAGCAAGAGGTCTTTTAAATGATATGTCCACTTACCCCCTGAGCATGGGCAGAGAGTCCCCTAGCGAAGAGGTCCTATCACTTCGCAAAAGGAGAAAAAGAAATAACATCGCAGACACGTGAGAAAATATTGTATTTCATTGACTGACTTGGCATACTTCTGTTCTGGCAAATAATAACAACAAACACATTGCAAGGCTGGCCAAATTCATAAATTCCTGGCAGACTGCAGTGTCTGTTATAAATGTAAAGAATAGCAAAATAACTTAAATGGGGTGTTTTATAAGTGTGTGCCATTGCCATTTTTCTCAACAGGAATTAAGCATATGTGGAAACGTTACTTTGTTGAGATAAACAAAATGAAATGTTTCTCTGAACTGGAAAATAAATTCGGCTCAAAAATAATAATAATCCCCAGCTACATTTTCATGGCAACGTCGCCAATTTCGCAAGCCAGCTTTAGCAGTTTCTATGAGGCTCTCTTAATTTCCTTTAAGTGTCAAAATGGTATTGATAACCTTTCAGAAATGTTGCAGGCTGGAAGGCTTAATTAGTGTGTAATTAAGCAGAAGAGCTTGATTAGCACGGCTGTTCTTTTTGTTATCTTTCCAAATGATAAACTCTTTTGAATATTGAAGGCAGGAGTAAGATAAAAGAAAACCAGCCAACTTTGTGCTTCTAACATTAAGCGGAACGTAAAGATATACAGGTAGTTTTTGACTTAATGACCACAATTAAGCACAACATTTCGGTTGCTAAATGAGACTGTTGTGAAAGTGAGTTTGGTCCCATTTTACGACCTTTCTGGCCAGCATTGCTAAGTGAATCCCTACCCTGGCTAAGTTAGTAACCCGGTTGTTAATTGGAACCCGGCTTTCCCCATTGGTTTTGCTTGTCAGAAGGCTGCAGAAGGGAATCACATAACACTGGGACACTACAACAGTCATAAGTACATGCCAGTTGCCAAGCATCCTAATTTGGATCATGTGATCAATAGGATGCTGTAACGGTCGTCAGTGTGAAAGACGGACATAAGGCACTTTTTCAGTGCTGTTGTAACTTCAAATGGTCACTAAAGGAGCTGTTGTAAGTTGAGGACTACCTATATTGAAGACAGGAGTAAGTTAAAAGAAAACAAACAATCTTGGTGCTTCTAAGGTTAAGCAAACACAGAGGTGGTATTCAGCAGGTTCGGACCAGTTCTGGAGAACCGGAAGTGGAAATTTTGGGAGAACTGGGCAATCCTATTTGTGACTGGCCCTGCTCCCATCTATTCTCTGCCTCCAGAGTCCCAGCTGATCAGCTGGGTCTTTTTTGGTTGCCCTGCACAGGAGAATGGTGTCAAGATTACAGCAATCGCCGTAATTAAATCATGATTCTTGAGCCAAACTTCACAAAACATCAAAGGACTCATTAGAGGCGACATACTGGCACTGCCCTGTATGAAGCCGACTGTGGCATATGTAATTTACAGTCACCTGTGACCCTGGTTCCCCCCTCCCCCCTGGGTGTCTCATAAACCAGATTCTCCATTTGAGCACATTCATAGGCTGGGTGTCATCAATCACGTTCTCCAATAAAATATATTAGTGGGCAAAAACTCTGGTATTTTAGTTACAATCTTTTATCGATAAGACTTGGAATGTACTTTCTCTTTCAACTGCTCTTCCAGATTTCCTTACACACACACACACACACACACACACACACACTTTTTTGGCAACTACTAAAACAGGCATAGGAATGTTTTATGAGTTGACATTCGGCTCCTCTCACTTCTTGAAGGTGACCTATATAAAGCAAAACAAATTGAATGCAGATATAGAATTTAGGGTTGCAAAGTTTTATGAGTTGACAAACGGAGTGTCCAATCACACTTGGCCAATAAAGAATTCTATTCTATTCTATTCTATTCTATTCTATTCTATTCTATTCTATTCTATTCTATTCTATTCTATTCTATTCTATTCTATTCTTATTGTACCCTATGACTATCACTAAGTGTTGTACCTCTTGACGCTTGACGAATGTATCTTTTCTTTTATGTATACTGAGAGTATTTGCACCAAGACAAATTCTTGTGTGTCCAATCACCCTTGGCCAATAAAGAATTCTATTCTATAAAGAATTCTACTTAGTTTGTAAACTTAAAAGTGTTCTTTGCTTTTTAAAATCTGGGTAGTTTTTGACTTATAACAATTCATTTAGTGACCATTGAAAGTTACAATGGCACTGAAAAAAGTGGCTTGATATGACCATTTTTCACACTTACGATCTTTTATAGCATTTCCATGCTCATGTGAACAAAATACGGATGCTCCGTTCATACTTATGATCATTGCTGTTCCCCAAGGTCATGCGATCCCCTATTGTGTTTAGCAAAGGGATGGCATTTGGAAAAAAACTGTCCTTGTGTCTAGTTGTTCTGGTGTGCAGTGCTCTATAGTGTCGTTTTTGAGGTAGAAGTTGAAACAGTTTGTGTCCGGGATGTGAGAGGTCAGTAGATATTTTCACAGCCCTCTTTTTTACTTGTGCAATATACAGGTCCTCCAAGGAAGGCAGGTTGGTAGCCACTGTTTTTTCTGCAGTCCTAATTATCCTCTGAAATCTGTGTCTGTCTTGTTGGGTTGCAGAGCCAAACCAGACAGTTAAAGAGATGCAGATGACAGACTCAATTGTTCTCTTGTAGAACTCGATCAACAACTCCTTGGGCAGTTTGAGCTTTCTGAGTTGGTGCAGAAAGAACATTCTTTGCTGTGCTTTTTTGATGATGTTTTTGAGGTCTTGAGATATGATAGAACCCAGAAATTTGAAGGTCCCTACTGTTGATACTGTGCTGTCTAGTATTGTAAGAGGTGGTAGTATAGGAGGGTTTTTCTTAAAGTCTACCACCATTTCTACAGCTTTGAGTGTGTTCAGTTCCAGATTGTTCCGGTTGCACCACGAGGCAAGTTGTTCAACCTCGTGTCTGTATGTGGATTCCTCGTCTGTATGCAGTGATTTGTCTCGTGGGATCCAGGCCGCTGTTGAAAACAATCCTCTCCTTTTGGAGAGTTGGGAGGTCCAAAAAACAGCTTTGGATTTGCAAGGGCCCTGCAGAATATAACTTTAGAGATCAAAACAACTGTCAGGAATCCCACTTGGGCCTGGCACAGGAGGAGGCAAGCCAGATCCGCAAAGAAGAACGGCTCAGGTACCAGGAACGGAGTCCTAAAAGGTGAAATTCTTTGCATTGCTGGCATATCAAATTGCTCTCTGAAGTGGATTTTCTCTGCTCTTAGGATGAGAGAAGAACAGAAAACATTCCGTTCCAAAGGGCGGCAGAAGAAGAAGAGGTGGGCTGGAGAAAAATGAAACCCGGTCGAAAAATCAAAATCAAGTCCAGTATAAAATAAAAATAAAACCTTAGTTTTTGGTCCCCACCCCCCACCATTTTACAAAAAAAAAAAGATGTTGAGGCTTTGGAAAAAGTCCAGTGAAGAACAACTAGGATGATCAACTGCTTGGAGACCAAAACTTATGAAGAATGGTTGCAGGCTTTGGGTTTGTCTAGTCCAGTGGTTGCTAATCTTTTTGGGCTCCTGTGCCAAGCACCCAGAAGGCAATGCACACACCCTCCCATGCCCCCTCGCCACCTCCTTACCTGCACTGTGCCTCACAGCTGATTTTCGGCCTCCCAGAGGCTTGAAAAAAGGCTCTGCAGCTTTGCAGGATGAATAATAGGCCCATTTCATCACTTCCAGTATTTCCGGAAATACAGGAAATGATGAAACAGGCCTATTATTCGGCCTGCAAAGCCGTGCTGAGGCTTTTTTCAAGCCTCTGGGAGGCCGAAAAAGACCTCAAACCATCCAAAAATCAGGTGTGAAGCACACGCACGTGCAGTGTAAGTTTGCCTGTGGTTCGTGTGCCGGCACAAATGGCTCTGTGTGCCACCAGGGTCTTATTTTCGGGGAAACATGATATTTGAATGTGGGCATTTCAATGCTCCTCTGTGACTGACAGGGATAACTCTTTAACCTTAGACTTTCTACTACTGACCTCACCCCTTTCCTAAGAGGTCTGTAGGGGGCGTGCATAAGCGCACCCTCATGCCTACCGTCCCTGTCCTATTGTTTCTTTTATATTTTTTTTCTTTTTCTTTTATGTATCCATAACTATGTTTTTACTTATACCTATTATCTTGTAAGCGATTGGCAAAAATAAATATATAAAATAAATAGAATAAATAAACAAAATAACCAGCCTTGGCTGATAACTTTGCTCCTCATGAATGTAACAGCATCTCCTTAATAGAGCCACTCTGAAAATCTCTCATGGCACTCCATAAATCATTGCACTTCCGTCTACTCACTGATCCTGGGAACCTCATAAGTCGAGCATTATATCCACCAGCCCAGATAGCTTCTTATCCCAGCAAGGCTCGGCACCCTCTCACCTTGGAGCAGCAATGGAGGTCAGGGAGATTGGGAAAGAAGGCCAGAACTATGGAGAAGTAGCTTCAGTCTTTAATTCGTCAAGCTGTGGGAGATCTTACCTCCAGTACAATTACTCTTCGACTTACGACCGTTCATTCAGTGACCGTTCCAAGTTACAACAGCGCTGGAAAAAAGGGACTTACGATCTTACGACTGCTGCAGCATACTGGTGGTCACATGATAGATAGATAGATAGAATGATAGTTACAATAGATAGATAGATAGATAGATAGATAGATAGATAGATAGATAGATAGATAGATAGATAGATAGATAGTAGATAGATAGATAAATAGAGATAGATAGAGGGATAGATAGAGATATAGAGAAATAGATAGATAGATAGATAGATAGATAGATAGATAGATAGATAGAATAATAATTACAATAGATAGAGAGAGAGAGAGAGAAAGAAAGAGAGATACCCTGTTTCTCCAACAATGCGGCCTCCCCCAATAGGAAGTCTCAGCATGTTTTATAGGCATGAAATAAAATCAAGCCCCTCCCCCCAAATTAAGGCCTATATTAAAACATGCAAAATGGGGGGGAGAATGGTGGGGGGGCTTGCCGTTAGGAAGTACTTTTGTTGCACACCCGGATATGGTGCTGCCTGCATTGACCCCATTACGAAGTGCCCCACCAGCGCCGAGGTCAACATCCAAGCCATCACAGCCCACCCGCCCTAAGATGCAAGGGGGGGAATTAAGTCACCCCCGAAAAGACGACCTAGCCATTTTTTCGGGGCTCAAAAAAAAATAAGACCCGGCCTTATTATATGAGAAACACGGTAGATAGATAGTTACAATAGATAGATGGATGGATAGATAGATAGATAGATAGATAGATAGATAGATATGATGGATGGATGGATTGGTTTAAATTAAATTCAAGTACATTGATTTCTTTTGCAATGTACCCTATTTCTCTGCCCTGATCCTATTTGGCTTTTTTTAAAATTCTGTTTTTTTGGATGAAAACAACTCAGTCTGAAAAAAAAAGTGTCTCCTTGACATATGCTAGAATTCTCTCCCAAGAGATTCTGTTTAAAAATGCCGTTGTGTTTATTTGGTTGTGTCAAAACACAGTCACGGCTGTCTAACCAGGAGAACAACTTCAGGATCAGGTTTGAAGAGCTTCTTAAAAATGCCCAGGGTTTTGTTTTGTTTTTAGCTTTTCTAGCTTTAACAGAATAACAGAGTTGGAAGGGACCTTGGAGGTCATCCAGTCCAACCCTCCCTCCCTGCTCAAGCATGAAATCCTGTGCCGTTTCAGACAAATTGTTATACAGTCTCTTCTTAAAAAACACTGATTAAGGGTTAGGAAATTTCTCCTTATTTCTAGGTTGCTTCTCTCCTTGATGAGTTTCCACCCGTTGCTTCTTGTCCTGCCTTCAGGTGCTTTGGAGAATAGCTTGACTCCCTTTTCTTTGGGGCAGCCTCACAAACACTGAAAGATTGATATTATGTTCCCCGTCAGTCTTTCCTTTCTCTGTTTAAGAGGTGGCTGGGGAATTCTGGGAGTTGAAATCCACATGTCTTAAAATCACCAAGGTTGAGAAGCACCGTTTTAGATATTTAAGGAGGATTTGTTCATCTCCCATACCCAGACAGTGTGACCAAGTAGTACAGCTGGTTCATAAGCAGATGTGAACTGCTGCCGGTTCGCACCGGTTCTGGTGAACTGGTAATTAAGATTAGGTGCAGTTCGGTGAACTGGCAAATCCCACCACTGCCCATTTTTGGACGTGTTTGGGGGCCATTTTTGGACATTTTCTGGGCAAAAAACAGCCTGAAAATGGCCTTAAAAATGGTCAGGAAACGACTGGAAAAACGGCCTGAAAAACAGCCTGAAAACTGCTTGAAAATGGCCTAAAATGCCCCCAAACCATCCTGAAAACATCCTAAGAAACAGCCCAAAACAGGCCAAAAAACGGGCTGGGCAAGGCAGCCAGTGGTGGGATTAGCCCCAACCGGCTGAATCCTACCTCTGCCTTTGAGGCACGTGGCCGAGAGGTGGGTATGGGTGTGATGAGTGACGCCCCCCACCCAGTCACACGACAAACCGGCCACGCTTTACCCAGCCAGAGAACCGGTTGTTAAAAAAAATTGCAGCCTGCCACTGTTTTAACATGAGAAATAATGTACATAAAGAAATAAAAACAGAAATCAGAATCACCTGTCATTCTCCCTCTCCAGTTGAGCTCTCTTTGGCCGGGCGCTGAGTTAGTCACCCTCTCGGGCCTTTTTGGCTTACGCCTGGCACAGATTGTCACGTTGTGAGTGCATCTCACAAAACAGACACATTGTTGTCCTCACTTCCATTATGCACAATCAGGCTCAGGCATAGAAAAACACTGCTCTGATGCTTGACTTTAGCTGCGGTTCGCCTATGTGGGGTATGGAGAGAACATTTTGTAGTGAGGAATATTCTATTCTATTCTATTCTATTCTATTCTATTCTATTCTATTCTATTCTATTCTAGTCTAGTCTAGTCTAGTCTAGTCTAGTCTAGTCTAGTCTAGTCTAGTCTATTCTCCACAGTAATTTTCCACTGATAACCATTCATTTAGCAAACATTCGAAGTTACAATTCTGGTCCCATTTGTGGTTATAAGGTGAGGACTACCTATTTTAAAAAGGATTTGGTTTTTTTGTTGAAATTTTGAAGGACAATTCTGCAATCAATCCTTTTGTCTCCAGTGTCCTAAATTTACACTTAAGCTGACCGGAAGCAAAGTCATGCAGGATTCCATTACATCTTTTGTTTTTCCTGGGCATTTCGTACCAATTGTTTAATATAAATATTTGATTTTCCAACAGACATCCAGGTGAAGCTGAGTTAAAGAGGCGGTGTGGAAAGAGGCGTGTTTGCAGATTCATTTTACTTTTCACCTTGTTATCCTTTCAATTCCCGAAGGAGGCTTGGCATACGGAATTTGTATTTCTGCACCAATAGACGTGCCGAAGGTTTTTATTTATCGATTCGTACTATCTTGCTGGTCTTAATCAAATCGCTCTCTTTGGGAATGCGTGAGCTTCTCAGAATCAGCCTGCGGGGAGCAGCATGTAAATTTCAAACCATGATAAATAAATAAACGATCCACATCGAGACATATTTGAATTATTATTCAGAGCACTGGGGGTGCAAGTGAGTTGAGACATCGCAAACCACACGGCCCCTTGCTGTTCCCAAATAAAATTCCTCCTGAGACTGAAACCTTGTGTGATTAGAAGCAGATAGCAGGCAGTCTTCTAGTCCAACCCACCCCCTGCTCAAGCATATACGGAGGGATAGAATCAAGATCACACGAAGGACCGGGTGAGACATGATAGCAGTCTTCCAATATTTGAGGGGCTGCCCCAGAGAGGGAGTCAAGCTATACTCCAAAGCACCTGAAGACAGGACACGAAGCAATGGGTGGAAGCTAATCAAGAGGAGAAGCAACTTAGAACCAAGGAATACTTTCCTCACCATGAGGAGAATTAACCAGTGGAACAACCTGCCTCTAGACATTGTGAATTCTCCAACACTGGAAGTTTTTAAGAAGAGACTGGACAACTATTGGTCTGAAATGGTAGAGGGTTTCCTGCCTAGGCAGGGGGCTGGACTAGAAGACCTCCAAGGTCCCTTCCAACTACTCTATTCTATTCTATTCTATTCTATTCTATTCTATTCTATTCTAATGATTTCAGACAAATGGGTGTCCAATCTCTTCCGTAAAAGCCAGGTAAGTCTGTTACAAGCAAAAATGCTGTCCTACGCCTGCTAAATTCACCTTTTCCAGCCTGCTACGTGGTTCTTCTGGAAGGGAGAGGAGGAAATGACCCCATTTACATCACGATGTCACATACGATGTGTCCCTTGCCCAATGATGGCATGTTATAGAGGTAAGTCCTCTACCTCCGACCACAATTGAGTCCAACATTTCTGTTGCTAAGCGGGACCAGTTCAGTGGTTCAGTGGTTCAGTGGTTCAGTGGCTTTTACCCCACGTGATGACCTTTCCTGCCACCGTTGTTAAGTGAATCCCTGCAGTCACACGGTCGTTAAGCGGATCTGGCTTCCCCGTCGACTTTGCTGGCCAGAAACTCGCAAAAGCTGATCGTGTGACCCTGGGACACTGCGTCCGTCATAAACACAAGTCTGTTGCCAAGTGGCTGAATTTTGATCCTGGGAATGCTTGCCACAATTGTAAAAATGAAAAACGGTCGTAAGTCACTTTTTTTTTCCAGCGTCATTATCACTTCCAAAGGTCAAAAAATGAGCTGTTGCATCTGGAGGACTACCTGCTTATGATGTTATGTGATCATATCTAGTGCCAAATGCCCAGGATTTGTAAGGACTTAGCTGTCAGCCTTCCAACTCACCAACTCCAACCCAATAAACTCTGAAACAAGCATTTCCTCGAAGTTCCATTTTTTAAATTTTTTATTTAAATAAAATTATTTATTCATCGCTTCAACCATTAAAAACAGACTTCCACATTTTGCAACGATACCGTAACAGTGTTTACACTGGTTAATAATATCTATAACTGTATTATCCCTAGCTGTATTGGATTCTTTCTCTCTTTAAGCATTTTTGTACATATATACATATATTTACATATGTACAATATTATTCTATATTTTCTCTTAAACTATCATTGGATGCCTTTGCGTCTTTGCCTTAGTGAAGTTGTACCAAACATCCCTTACTTTGTAATACTCTCCTTCTTCCTTGTTTTTCAATAACATCGTCAATCTGTCCGTTTCAGCACATTCAAATATCTTATTGATTATTGTGGTTTCTGAGGGGATCATAGCCTGTTTCCAGTTTTGGGTGAAAGAAATTCTAGCAGCCGTTATAATTCCATAAAGTTCCATTTTATTAGAGTTGTCATGTTGGCACATCTAGGAAAATCCAAATTTGAGTTCCTGGTTTTCCCTTCCCAAAAGAGAAATAAAAGATCCATCCCCTACACCAGAGGTGGGATTCAGCAGGTTCTGACCAGTTCTGGAGAACCCATAGGGGAAATTTTGAGTATTTTGGAGAACCGGAAAATATCACTTATGACTGGAGATTTTACAGTATCCTTCCCCTGCCACGTGCACCAAACCACGTCCACAGAACCAGTAGTAAAAAAAAAATTGAATCCCACCACTGCTCTACGCCCACATCCCATCACATGTCCCAATCAAATCTTTGCCCCAACTGGATACATCCCTCTAGTCACTCCCCTCTAGGTGCAGGTCAACACGTCCTTGACTCTCTGAGAAAGAATGTTGTTGAGTCTAATCTTCCACCTCTCTATGAAATCCCCCTCCAAAATTCCCAGGACTAAATGTGACAGCCTCGAAGTTTCCAAGTCAAATATTGCTTCCAAGGCTAACATTAGCACCAGTCCACACCCTTATGACCATTACAGTATCTCCCATGAGCATGTGATCAAAATTCAGCTGCTGGGCAACTGGCACGAATTTGGAGGATTCTGGGAATCGAAGTCCACAGGTTTTTAAGTCATCAGGGTTAAAAAACACTGTGTTAAAGGGATTATTCCCCAGTTCCCAGGAAGAAAATGGGGCTGGAATCAAGTTGTTGCCACCACCGACCCTGGAGGCGTCGATTGGGTGACCCTTAACAGACATTCTCCCACTGGGATGCCAACAAGGACCGATCGGTTCCCACGCCCTCTCAGAGCTGCCTGATTGAGAAATCCCATAAGCCTGTTTCTCTTAGAAAAATATTTCCTCTTAACTCAGCAAACTGGGGGAGGCATCCTTTCTCCCAGGCGGCTGCACTAGCCTCTTTATCTGCAGCTGATTAGATTTCATTCCTGCGAAAATTGTTGGAAGGGAAAACAAGCTGGCGTACAGCTGCCATTGACTGCGTGGGGCCTTCTTCCCCTAGCTGAGACCAAAACCCCCAACCAGAGAGTTTCATGCCTGGATCCTTGGCTAAAGGATGATGGTTGCCCTGCAGCAATCCGACTGGCCATTAGAGGGCACCAACAAGGCATTCTGTCTTGCTTTACCGCCCTCTAGTGATCAGTCATGGGTTTCCAATTTTTTTCCAACTGGTTCTGAGAGCGGGCTTTGTGCAGGACTCAAAGACTGGCCTTTGTATCAATGCTTGTGAGCTGTGCTGTTTTTTAGCTCAGCTGCTACAGGAATCATCTGAGCTAAAAAAAAAACCAAGGGAATATAGGAGAAGTAACAGCAGGGGTAGGTGGGCGAGGGCAGTCAGAAGTGGTATTTGCTGGTTCTCAGAGCAAGTCAAAATTTCCGCTACCGGTTCTCAAGAACCGGTCTGAACTGGCTGAAAAACCACCTCTGCTAGTGATCCCTCAGAGTGGTGCATATTCCCACCCCATGCAGGTTGCAAAGTTAAGCATTTGGTCCAGGGTCTGGATGGCTCTGTCTCATTTATTTTATATTTTATATATTTATTTATTTTACTTATTTACAGCCCGCCTTTGTTCCTTTTCCAAAATCGACTTTTGCGACCTTCTGGCAGGCAAAGTCCACGAGGAAGCCGGATTCACTTAACAACTGTGTGACTAATGGAACGACCGTGGCGATTCCCTTCACTGATCTGGCAAGATGCATCGTAAAAGGGGGAAAAATTCACTTAACCTACCGCTTTGCTTAGCAACTGAAATCTTGATTATGGTCGTAAGGAGGGGTGGGATTGGAATAACTTAATTCTGTCTAAGTAGGCGTGGCCGGTTGCTCATGTGACTGGGTGGGTGATGTCACTCATCATACCCATCCCTGCCTCCCAGCTACTCGGCTCAAAGATTCAGAAGTTGGGGCCACTAGCTGGCTCCTCCCCCACCCATTTTTGGCCTGTTTTGGGGGTGTTTTCAGGCCATTTTAGGCCCATTTTCAGGCCATTTTTCAGCCCCCAAACAGCCTGAAAATGGCCCCAAAAACCACCCTGAAAACGCCCCCAAATAGGTCTGGAAAATGGGCCAGAAAGCAGGCTGTAAAACAAGCGGGGGAAGAGTCAGCCAGTGGTGGGATTTGCTGGTTCACCGAATTGTGCATAATCTTAACTACCAGTTCACTCAAATTGGTGCAAGCCAGCAGCACCTTTGGTCGTAAGTGGAGGATGACTTGCACTGTTCTGAAGATGAACCCGTCTTTGTGTCCCGCTCTGGTTCTGTGGAAGCCAGGATGGTTTGAATCATAATAAATCCATACCTTGGCAGCCTATTTTGTGCTGCTGACAACTTGCACAAGCTGGCTTCTCAGATCTGGGACACAGACGGAGAATTTATGTGCCACAATCATATTGTCCACCACCCAGTGGCAGGTCTTCCTGACACACAGCTGCCATTTCGGTGATGAATGGGCCGCAGGAAGAAAGCAAGTGGGTAATTTAAAAATACGGCAGCCAGAGCCGAGTGCCGTTCCTGCTGCTCTTCCATTTTTCCAACCCAGCCGTCCCTCTGCGCAGTTTCCCTTTAGCTCTGCCTAAGGGAGAGATTTGCTTGGAGGATAAGTGGGATGCTGAATGTGTTGCAACTGTTCTTCATATGTTTTATCCTCTAGTCCAGGGGTCACCAACCTTTTGGACCTCAGGGACCACCAAACTCATAATTTTAAATCCCGTGGACCAGAGACCCTGGGAAAATCCCCCCCAAAAGTCTGCAGGAAAATTCCCCACCCTGTTTTCCTACCGATTTATCATTTTTTATTTGGGAGCGCACGATGCCATCTCCAGCTCCGTTCTCAGGGGGAGAGAGAGAGACTTTTGGCTTCATGCAAGGAAAGCAGCAGAAGCAGCAGAAGTCTTTCTTTCTCTCCTCCAAACTCCACCAGAATGGCACAGCCTCGTGGAGCAGGAGGCCTTGCAGGGTCCCAAAGACTCATTTCTGGTGGAGTTTGGGGGAGAGAAAGAAAGACTTTGGCTGCTTTCCTTGCGTGCAGCCAAAAGCAGAAGAAGGAAGAAGCAGAAAGAAGCAGCCCGGTGGCCAGGCCAGGCGCCTAGGATGAGTGGGGCAAGTTCCCCTCCTCCGCCCTTTCCCCCCTCCCCTCACTACTTCATGCTGTTTGCAATGTAAGTGACATAAGTCTCGTGTTTCCGCGGGCCATGTGGGCGGCACAGCCTTGGAGTTCCTGTGCAGCCTGGATAAATTGCTTTGGGGGGGTGCTTTGGAGATGGCATTTCTCTGCGGACCACCAAAATTTTCTCATGGACCACCAGTAGTCTCTGGCCCACAGGTTGGCAACCACTGCTCTAGTCCCTAGATCATTGGGTCACCAATCTTTCAGACCTCAGGGACCGCTAAATTCATAATTTTAAATCCTGCAGACCACTAATATGATCTGCCTAATGAGCGACTGGGTGGGTGTGGCTAAGTGGTCATGTGACTGGGTGGGTGTGGCCAACTCAATGTCACTCACATCGAGGGGCGCCTCGCCAGCTTCTACTCACCCCTCCCCTCCTAGCCACTCCTCATCTGCCCACCTGGGCTACTTAGGGCCCCCAACAGGAAACAGTTATTGGACTGAAGCAGCCCCCACCAGAAAGAGTTGGCAAAACAGTTGGCTCCATTCAAATTGATTCTGTAAGGAGTCTCAGCAGAGGCACCTCACTGAGGACTAGGAGCATAGGCTTTCCAAGCAGAGGGAGGACCTGCAGGAGTGCAAGTCTCCAGGTCCCAGAGCCTGGAGGCTTAACGGGCTAAGATGGTCAGCCAGTTCCAGGCCATGATGCAGTCCCACCGGAATGAGGCCCTCAGGCTCTTCGCCACCAGCGTCCCTTCCCTCCGGCCTTCGCCCAGGGCACCAGGAGCTGAACCAGACCCCAAGTCGAAATTTCTGCCCCCCTTCAGACCTGCACAAAAAGACTCCAAGGGGGGGGGGGAGACTCTCTGAAGCAACACAAATGTTCATTGCATGTAATCCGTCCCAGGGCCCATTGTTTGAGGATCCCTGATTTGGTGCAATATAAAAAAATGCAAATAATTTTTCTGCGGACCACCAAAATTTTATCAGTGAACCACCAGTGGTCCACAGATCACCAGCTGGTGACCACTGCCCTAGAAAATAATCAATTAGGGCAATCACTGCAATCTTGATATCAGCCTTGGAAACCATTTCTTTTAGAATTAGAATCAGAAGAACTTTATTGTCACTGTACAAGTATAAGGGAACTGTGGATGCACCCCAGTAACTGTTCGCAATACAATAAAACCAATTGAAGATAAGAAAAATAGAGTACCCACGTCTCCATTTGCCATTTGAGAGTTCAATATCTACGAATATACACAAAATATACATCCAACACTGACTGTGACGTTTAGCCGAGTATAATACACAAGAGATGGATTGTACTGTAATATGTTATTATACATCTGAATGGGGTATTGATATTTCACATCTTTTCACATCTTAATAAGGTAGTGACTTCGTGTTTATTTGCGGTTTGGATCGCCCAGGGAAAGAAACTATTTGTCAGTCTAGTGGTGTGGGATTTTATTGACCTAAAACGACGTCCAGACAGCAGCAGGTCAAAAAGATAATTGCCAGGGTGTGAGGGGTCTTCTATAATGGCCTTGATTCTGCTTTGGCAGCGGGACCTGACTAAGTCTTCCAGGGAGGGCAGAGGGCAACCAATGATCTTTTGAGCTGTGTTTATCACCCTGTGTACAGTTTTCCTATCCTCAACTGTGGAGCCTGCATACCACACACGCAGACAGTATGTCAGAGTGCTCTCCACAGAGGCTTTACAGAAAGCCAACAACAGCTTCTTATCCAGATTGTTCTTCCTGAGAACCTGTAGGAAGTGCAGCCACAGCTGAGCCTTCTTCACCATGGCCTTGGGGTTAGGGGACCAGGAGATATCAGCTGAAATATGGATGCCAAGGAATCTGATCGTAGGGACAGTTTCCACTCGTTCTCCGTTGATGATGAGTGGGGCGTGGTCCTGTCCATGTTTCCTGAAGCCCATAATCAGTTCTTTGGTTTTATGGACATTCAGGGACAGATTGTTCTGTGAACACCAGATAGACAGGTTCTCTACTTCTGCCCTATATGCCGTCTCATCCTCTCCAGAGATGAGACCAATCACAGTTGTGTCGTCCGCAAACTTTATGATGGTGTTTATTGTGTGGCTTGGTGAGTGGTCAAAGGTGTACAAGGCATATAGCAGAGGGCTCAAGATACAACCCTGGGGGGAACCCGTACTGAGTGCAATAGTAGAAGAAGGGTGGGGCCCAAGTCTAATAGACTGTGGTCTGTTTGTCAAAAAGTTCTTAATCCAGGAGCACCTGGGGGTGGGGACCTGCAG
Organism: Pseudonaja textilis; assembly: GCF_049901715.1. Lineage (NCBI taxonomy): Eukaryota > Metazoa > Chordata > Lepidosauria > Squamata > Elapidae > Pseudonaja > Pseudonaja textilis. The sequence continues at coordinate 71,228,919 of NC_141994.1, forward strand.
ATCATACAGTTTGGTTACTAGTATATCTGGGATGATAGTGTTAAATGCAGAGCTGTAGTCCACAAAGTGCATCCTCACATAGCTCTGTTTGTCCTCCAGATGACTCAGCGCTCTAGGAAGTGTGATGGCCACAGCGTCCTCTGTAGATGGATTTGCTCTATAAGCAAACTGATGTCGATCGAAGGAGGGCGGGAGGCAGTCTCCGATGTGCTGTGAAACTAGTCACTCAAAAACCTTCCTAATGAGGAATGGGAACACCTCAATGATATAATGTTTTAAAATAAGCAACTATGGAAAGTTTATAAGTGTTCCCACAGAAGTATGATACTTATATGAAAAGTAATGTGTAAAATGTTTAAGATTTAAATGAATATTAATATTAACAATAGAGTTGAATTGACATGGATTTGTGGTTTTAATTATATTATATATTTACAATTTTTACTCTTTTTAAAATATAGTGCGCAATTTTAGAAAGTACTAAGCAGAATCCGAATGGAAGTTATGTATTATATTAGGTGTTATAAATTTAGGGGAAAGCTATAAAGGCATCATACTCCAATCAGTGATTACAGGAGAAATTTTGTTTAATGAGAAAAGATAATAGACAGCTGGAAACAGGACAGACAAAGAATATAAGTATAATGATCTGAACTGAGATGAAATAAATAAAATAAAATTAAGAAATTTAAAAGAGGGGAGAAGCTCTATAGAAAATATAGAATGGTAACAAGTTATGGAATGGTATATAAAATGAACATGAATTTGAATTTGTGTCTGTACGAAGAGATGTAACCCGGGATCAAGCTGCTTTCAAAAAAGATGTTTTATGTTTTTATGTTTTAGGTTTTAGGTTTGTTTTTAAAAATCAATATTTTTTTTTCAAAAAAAACCCTCCCCTCCTAATGGAGCTGATTAACGCTATGGGCCTATAGTCATTGAGAGTGTTTATATCTGTTTCTCTGGGAACAACTGGTTTTGTGGGTGTGGCTAGGTGGGCGTAGCTAGATGGGTGTGTCCATGTGACTGGGTGGGCGTGGCTTCTTCTTTTTTTGCAGCACCCCCCCCATTTTTGGGGGGAGGGTGTGAAGCAGTAAGACATTGAGGGGGATCCTGGCACCGCTGATCATCAGAACAGCTGGAGGGAAAAAGAAAAGAAATACCTTAAGGAATGACGATGTGGGAAAATGCAGTCAGCGATGTCGCGCATGCACGATAAGGACTGACTGGGTGGGGAGGAGAGGGGTGGGCGGAGAGGGGCGGGGCCAGCTAGGGGCACAATTTGCCGGTTCTCCAAACTGTGCAGAATCATAACAACCAGTTCTATGGAACCAGTCCAAACCGGTAGAATACCAACCCCTGGAAGAAACTTCTTGGAGGAGGAGCGAAATGACTTCAAGGAAAAACAAAGAAAGTACAGTTGCCTTTTGAAAAAACACACAACCAGGACAACCAGGACCTGGATGACTGAGAATCTCTGTAGACACTTGTTCAAAATCCAACTATCGTTTTTCTCAAACTTTTAACACGGCTTGCCTAATTCTCATCTTTTTTGTGTGTGTAAATTTCATTGGTTTTTAAAAACAAACATAAACAAACAAAACATAAAAACATCAAACTTTCTTCCATAGGTATACAAGCAGTGTGCCGGTTGGTTTACAAATGTTTTTGTGCATCCATTTTGTAGTCTTCAGTTACGGTTACATTGCATAATAGCCCATATTATCAATCAAAAATTGAATACCTTAGTATCATTATTAATCAATCATTTGACTGTAGTTTATTCGTTCATATTTTACGAGATAACCATAATTTACTTTGTTTATTTTATAACAATTCATATAATCCTCCCAAATCTATCCTAAAAACATTTTGTAGATATAATAAAAAAGAAGTACATCTTTATATATTTATTATTTTCTAACAATCTACGTATTTCATTATTGTGTTTTATTATCTAACCATTGATAGAAAAGGTCCCAAATTTTATAAAATTGTTTATCCTCTTATTCTCTAATTTCAAATGTCAATCTACTCATTTCAATATTTTCTTAATGATTTCCTCCTGCGATGGTATTTTCTTATTTTTCCAGTTTTTAGCAAATACAATCCTAGCCGCTGTTATTATATTTACAATCAGGTATTTCAAATCTTTACTATATTCATCAGGTAAGATTCCCAATAAAAAGATCTCTGGTTTCAAATCTATATGTTTTTTTTGTCATTTTTTCCAACCACATGTGGATCCTAATTCTCATCCTTTTAGGCACAGATACGTCATCACCCAGAATATCTTTTTTGAAACAGTGACTTTGCTTATCCGGCATTTTAATGGCTTCTTGGATTAGGAGATTACTACTTTCCCGGGTCACACATCCTCAACACCTCTAAGAAATTCCTATAAATAGGAGCAGTTTTTAAAAATAGCCAGGAGCCTCCTTCACGTTATCCTCTGCTTTGCTTTAAAAAAAAAATTTTTTTTTAATGCAGGTAGTCCTCGTCTTACGACCACAGTTGAGCCCAGAAATTTATGTTGCTAAGTGAGAAATTGGTTGAGTAAGTTTTGCCCCATTTTATGATTTTTCTTGCTGCATTCATTAAGTGAATCAATCAATCAATCAATCAGAATAGAGGTTGAAGGGACCTTGGAGGTCTTCTAGTCCAGCCCCCTGCTCAAACAGGAAACTCTATACCAGTGGTGGGTAACCTTTTTGGGCTCCTGTGCCAAAAACTGTGTGCATGCTTGCATGCTCACGCTCGTGTGCCAGCACCTAGAAGGCAATGCGTGCCCCACCACATCCTCTACGTATGCACATACAATCCCCACCCAGCCCCGCCGGCCCCTTACCTACACTGCACCTCACAGCTGATTTTCAGCTGGTTTGAGGCCTTTTTCGGCCTCCCAGAAGCTTGAGGAAGGCTTCTGTAGGCTTTGCAGGCCGAAAACTAGGCCTGTTTAGTCATTTCCGGTATTTTCGAAAAAACAGGAGGCCTCAAACCAGCCGAAAATCAGCTGTGAGTCCCTGTCCGACTGTTTCTTTTTTACTCATATCTATTTCATGTATTCATAACCATGCTTGTACTTTTACCTGTTATCTAATGCTTGCTTGACAAATAAAATAAAATAAATTAATTAATTAATTTAAAAAAATGGCTCTGTGTGCCACCTGTGGCATGCATGCCATAGGTTCGCCGTCACGGCCCTATACCATTTTAGACTGCTCAGTCTTTTCTTAAAAACTTCCAGCGTTGGAGCATCTACAATTTCTGGTGGCAAGCAGTTCCACTGGTTAAATTGTCCTCACTGTTAGGAAGTTTCACCGTAGCTCCAGGTTGGTTCTCTCCTTGATTAGTTAGTTAATTAATTCATTAATTTTACAACCGCAGTGGTTAAGTTAGTCACTTGGTTGTTAAGTGAATCTGGCTTTGACTTTGCTGGTTAAACAGAACAGAGAATCAGAGTTGGAAGGGACCTTGTAGGTCATCTAGTCCAACCCCCTGCCTGAGCAGGAGACCCTACACCTGTGATGGCGAACCTATGGCACACGTGCCACAGGTGGCATGCAGAGCCTTTTGTGCAGGTACGCGAGCTGCAGGCAAACTTACCTCAATGCAGATATTCCGTTTTTTCCCCCCTTCCTAAGGCTGTATACCTGTTTTTGGTTTGTCCCACTAGAACGTATCTCCCACGAGACCTTCTGGATGGAATGTTTTGAGTGAGACTATTTTCTCCCAAGCTAAAAATAAAGCATATTTTCCATTTCATGTGTACATCAAGAGGGGATCACCTCCTACTATTGTCTAGGCAACACGGCCATTGTTGACACGGGTGAGAGTTGAATTTGGAATTTGCATTTGGAAGGCATCCAAGTTTGAAGAAGACAATGCCAGGTTAGGTATTTTTAATAGCCTGAATATAACTTTGCCCCTTTGTCCAGTTAGGGCAGTGTTTCCCAACGGTGGCCCCTTTAAGACACCTGGACTTCAATTCCCAGTTTTGACTGGGGAATTCTGGGAAATGAAGTCCAGATATCTTAAAGTGTAAAAGGTTGAGCAACAATGAATAACATATTGGAAGTGACCTTGGAGGTCTTTTAGTCCAACCGCCTGCTAAAACAGGAGACTCTATATCATTTCTGACAAGTGACTGTCTGTTCCCTTCTTAAAAAATACGCAACAAAGACAAATTCCTTGTGTGTCCAATCACACTTGGCCAATAAAGAATTTCCACTCCACTCCATTCCATTCCATTCTATTCCATTCCATTCCATTCCATTTTCTATTCTATTCTATTCTATTCCATTTTCTATTCTATTCTATTCTATTCTATTCTATTCTATTCTATTCTATTCTATTCTATTCTATTCTATTCTATTCCATTCCATTCCATTCCATTCCATTCCATTCCGTTCCATTTTCTATTCCATTCCATTCCATTCCATTTTCTTTTCTATTCTATTCTATTCTATTCTATTCTATTCTATTCTATTCTATTCTATTCTATTCTATTCCATTCCATTTTCTATTCTATTCTATTCTATTCTATTCTATTCTATTCTATTCTATTCTATTATCTCTTCTCTTCTCTTCTTTTCTCTTCTCTTCTCTTCTCCTTTCTCTTCTCTTCTCTTCTCTTCTCTTCTCTTCTCTTCTCTTCTCTTCTCTTCTGTTCCCTTCCCTTCCCTTCCCTTCCCTTCCCTTCCCTTCCCTTCCCTTCCATTCCATTCCATTCCATTCCATTCCATTCCATTCTCTCTTCTCTTCTCTTCTCTTCTCTTCTCTTCTCTTCTCTTCTCTTCTCTTCTCTTCTCTTCTCTTCTCTTCTGGCGCATTCACAACTTCTGGTGGCAAGCTGTTCCCCTGGTTCATTGTTCTCGCAGTCAGGAAATTTCTCCTGGGTTGCTTCTCTCCTTGATGAGTTTCCATCCATTGCATCTTGTCCTGCCTGGGAGTTAGAGACAGGATTTATGCAGCTATTTCTCAACTCACAGCAGTTCATTTAGTGACCGCTCAAAGTTACTACAGCACTGGAAAAAGGGCCTTAGGACCGTTTCCCCACACTTACGACCGTTGCAGCATCTCTATAGTCACACGATCAACATCGGGTGTCAGAGCGCACGCACAGTGTGACTAGGTGAGACAACCCAGGGGCAAATACAGCACACGGGTTTGTATTTACCTTTTGTGGTTTTATCCCTACCAAAGCATCTGTACATACAAGGAGTATGATACAGGCCTTGAACAAAGGAGTAATCAGTAATCAGCTACACCACAGAAGCCCATATGGAGAGGGAGATACGCACTCACAGGGTTTCTCCGGGGGTGGAATTCAAACATCCCAGCAACCGGGTCTCTCTCCGGTTGTTGGGTGGGTCTGGCCACGGTGGACCAGAACTTCTGGTTCTGCCATTTTTCACCTTCTTCGGAGTCCGGAGGCTTCCCTCGGGCCTCTGGGGGGAGGGGCAACAACAGCCTCCCCCAGGCTCTGGGTGGCCTCCGGAAGCTAGAAAGGAGGTCCATTTCCAGACTTATGGAACTTCCGGTTTGACCCATTTTTCACCTTCCCAGATCCTCCTCACGGACTCTGCGCTCACCTGCATCCAAAACGGGACACGTGGAGACTCCTGGGAGAGGTGGGTGGGGCCAGCCGGTCAGTTCGACTACCGGTTTGAGAAACCAGAAGTAAATTTAACATCCAGTTCGCCCGAACTGGGCTGAACCGGCTGAATCCCACCTCTGGGTCTCTCTTATATTCCAGCCTCTTAAAGTGGTAGCAGTCAAATAACCCTAGAATAGAATAGAGAATAGAAGAGAGAATAGAAGAGAGAACAGAATAGAGAATGGAATGGAATGGAATGGAATAGAATAGAAGAGAATAGAGATTAGAAGAGAATAGAATAGAGTAGAGTAGAAGAGAGAATAGAAGAGAGAATAGAATGGAATGGAATAGAATAGAATGGAATGGAATGGAATGGAACGGAACGGAACAGAACAGAACAGAACAGAACAGAACAGAACAGAACAGAACAGAACAGAACAGAATAGAATAGAAGAGAGAATAGAAGAGAGAATAGAACAGAAGAGAGAATAGAAGAGAGAATAGAATAGAATGCTGACTCATTGCTACCATTGCATCATCATTACAGCATTACAACATTACAGCAGCTGGTCAGCTACTAAACCATCATTATCCTGACAGTGATGCTTGACAATCGATCCATATTTATGACGGTTGCAGTATCCTGGAGTCACATGATCCCCTTTTGCGATCTTCTGACAAGCGAAGTCCAGGGGGAAGCCAGATTCACTTAACAACCGGGTTACTAACTGAACAGCTGCAGCGGTTCTCTTAACAACGGTGGCCAGAATGGTCGTAAAATGGGGCATAACTTGCTTAACACAACGGTCTCGCTTAGCGACAGAAATTTTGAGTTCAACTGTGGCTGTAAGCCGAGGACTGCCCCGTGCAGTATTTCCTTTGCTTCATCTATGAAAAGAAGTTCCAAAATTTGGTCAACGGAGGCCCCTCAAGAAAACACCACCATGCAAACAATCTGGTTTCTCTCAATTGTCACGGTCTCAATTCAGGACTATTTTGGGTCTGTTGATCTGAGGGTTTTCAAAGTCATGTTCCTTCCTTCCTTGCTTTGTCTCGCTTCTTGCTTCCAACATTTCTAAATCAGAAAGTTATTTCCCCTTGGGTGGGAAATTATACCCTGGGCGTGGAAGGGACTCCATTTACTGCAGGGAACAGAAACTTAATTCGAGGGCTTGAGCCAGGAGAAGCAAGCAGTGAAGCGTAGAGGAATCGAACAAAAAGAGAACTTAACAGAATAACAGAATTGCAAGGGACCTTGGAGGTCTTCTAGACCAACCCCTTTGCCCAGGCAGGAAACCCTATTCTATCGCATTTCAGACAAAATGGTTGTCCAATCTCTTCTTAAAAACTTCCAGTGTTGGAACATTTACAACAGTGGCAAGTTGTTCCACTGATTATTTTTTTCTCACAATCGGGAATTTTCTCCTGAATTCCAGGTTGCTTCTTTCCTGCATTAGTTTCCACCCATTGCTTCTTCTCCTGCCTTCAGGTGATTTGGAGAATAGATTCACCCCCTCTTCTTTGGGGCAGCCCCTGAGATGTTGGAAGACTGCTATCATGTCTCCCCTGGTCCTTCTTTTCATTAGACTAGACATACCCAATTCCAGCAACTGTTCTTCACATGTTTTGGGCCTCCAGTCCCCTAATCCTCTTTATTACTCTTCTCAGTACTCTTCCTAGAGTCTCCATATCTTTCTTATAGCGTGGCAGCCGAAACTGGATACCATATTCCAAGCGTGGCCTTACCAAGCATTATAAAGTGGTATTAACACTTGACATGATCTTGACTCCTTAAGGTAGCCTAGAACTATGCTGGCTTTTTTTGGGCAGTAGTAGCACAAGGCTGGCTCCTATTTAAGTAAGTGTTGAGAAGTCAATAAGGAGGAAAGAAAGAGAAGAAGACACCCAGTAGCAAGAAGGATGGGCTCAGCTACGGAGGTGATCAGGGCACCTTTGGGAGACCTGAAGGTTGAACATAGAATAACAGAGTTGGAAGGGACCAGGGAGGTCTTCTAGCCCAACCCCCTGCCTAGGCAGGAAACGCTATACAATTTGAGACAAGCGGCTGTCCGAGTCCTTTGTTGAAAACTTCCAGTATTGGAGCACCTACAAGTTTGTCTGGATAACCATTTGTCTGAAGTGGTATAGGGTTTTCTGTCTAAGCAGGGGGTTGGACTAGAAGACCTCAAAGGTCCCTTCCAACTCTGTTATTCTATTTTCCACTTTTGGAGGCGAGCTGTTCCACGGATTCACTTTTTCTGACTGTCAGGAAATTCCTCCTTACTTCTGAGTTGCTACTCTCCTCGATTAGTTTCCATCCATCGCTTCTTGTCCTGCCTTCCGGGGCTCTGGAAGAACAGGTTGGGAACAGATCATTCTATTTATCCGATCCCTAAGAATCAGCTCCAACTTGATGGCTCCCAATCAGCTGATCAACAGCCAAGACCCTCTTAAATCTTCTATTTCCTTCACCTCAACTTAGCTGGATGGACACCGAAGCGCTCAAGTGGAGAGAAATAAGCCAATGTTCCCAGTGGACGAATCAGCACGACCGATAAGATTTTACTCTGGGATGTAAGTCAGCGAGGCACAATCCTGCTTGCCAAAATTCCCTTTCCACGGTGGGAAAAAAAAAAGAGGGTGGGTGGGAACTCTCTAATATCCATGAGAAACCAGAAACAACTTAGCGTCCACGGTTCCATTTCCACCCTTCCAAAAACATTGCGTTTCCCTTAAAAAAAAAAAAGAAAGAAAGAAATTGGTGAGAATGGAATGCGGTTTGCTTCTGTTTATAGCTAAGCGACCTGCAGTGGCTGCTGAGATTAGGAGGTGGGCTGGAAAACCCCCTAATCTCTTTCCTGTCAATACCGCTGCCTATCTAGAAACCCCATCCCCTAAAAACAAAACAAAACAAAAAAAAAAGCCGTTTTGGTCCTGTGATTCATGAGACCGGGTGGGGAAAAAGCGAATGGATGCTGGCTGATTCCATGGATGGAAAAAGGAGAGTTAGAAGAAGAGAGCTTTCCTTGGGTTGGAAGAAATGTCCATCTGGGTTCAGGTCCAAGTGGGGAGAAAGACGGGGACGGGCTTCAAATTGGTTCTCTGCCTGGTTGCTGGGTGGGTGTGGCCATGGTGGGCATGGCCTAGTAGGCCTCCCGCACCACGGTGTGTGGGTGTGGGTGTTTTCGCCCTCCCCAGGCTCCGGAGGCTTTCCTCAAGCCTTCAGGAGGGCAAAAATGGCCTTCCCTGGGCTCCAGAGGCCCTCTGGAGGTGGGAAACGGGCCTGTTTCCAACCTTCCAGAACTTCTGTGAGGCCTGTTTTTGCCCCTCCCAGGCTCCGGAGGCTTTCCTCAGGCCTCCAGGAGGGCAAAAGCGGCCTTCCCGGGCTCCAGAGGCCCTCTGGAGGTGGGAACGGGCCTGTTTCCAACCTTCCGGAACTTCTGTGAGGCCTGTTTTTGCCCTCCCCAGGCTCCGGAGGCTTTCCTCAGGCCTTCAGGAGGGCAAAACGGCCTTCCCTGGGCTCCAGAGGCCCTCTGGAGGTGGGAAATGGGCCTGTTTCCAACCTTCCGGAACTTCTGTGAGGCCTGTTTTTGCCCTCCCCAGGCTCCGGAGGCTTTCCTCAGGCCTTCAGGAGGGCAAAAACGGCCTTCCCCGGGCTCCAGAGGCCCTCTGGAGGTGGGAAATGGGCCTGTTTCCAACCTTCCAGAACTTCTGGGAGGCCTGTTTTCTGCCCTCCTTAGGCTCCGGAGGCTTTCCTCAGGCCTCCAGGAGGGTGAAAATGCCCCCGCCCAGGCTCCAGAGGCCCTCTGGAGGCCAGAAACGGGCCTGTTTCTAGCCTTCTGGAGCCTCCGGGAGGCCCATTTTTTGCCGTCCCTGAACCTTGCATCCAAACCGGGCCATGTGGAGACTCCTAGGAGAGGCAAGGCAGGGTGGGAGGGGCTAGCCAGGGATAGGATTTGCCAGTTCACTGAATCAGCCATAACATTAGCTACGGGTTTACCCAAACGGGGGAGAACCAGTAGCAGCCCACCTCTGGAGAAAGGCACTGGAAACATGGAGGCTGTTTGGAAAGATGGTTTAAATGTGTGATTCTGGGCAGCCGACCACCTGGTTTGGTGAGTGGACGGATTTTTGCACAGGGTGCGCTACAGCACTTTGCAATTTAGAGGTTTGTTTTATGTATTTTGTTCTTTGGTTTTAATTTGTTTGTCTACTTCCTTCCTTCCTTTCTTCTTCCTTTCCTACCACCTCTCTCTTTCTTCCTTTCTTCCTCTCTCTTTCTCTTATTTTCTTTCTTTCCTTTCTTTATTCCTCCTTCCCTTTCCTTCCTTCCTTCTTTCTTTCCTTCCTTCCTTCCTCTTTCTTTCTTTCCTTTCTTTATTCCTTCCTTCCTTTCCCTCCCCCCTTCCTTCCTTCCTTCCTTCCTTCCTTCCTTCCTTCCTTCCTCTCTTTTTCTTTCCATATCTCAGGGGTTGCCACAAAGAAGAAGGGATCAACCTATTTTCCAAAGCACACGAAGGCAGGACGAGAAGCAACGGATGGAAACTAATCAAGGACAGAAGCAACCTAGAACTAAGGTAGAATTTCCTGATAGTGACAATAATCGGTCAATGGAATGGCTTGACTTCAGAAGTTGCAAGTGCTCTATCCCTGGAAATTTTTAAGAGGAGATTGGAGAGCCATTTGTCTGGAATGTTATAGGGGGTTGGCCTAGAAGATCTCCAAGATCGCTTCCAACTCTGTCTTCTTCTTCTTCTTCTTCTTTTTCTTCAGCGTTTGTCTCGCGCTCGGGCGAGGTCCGCTAATGTCCTTGAGTACTGCTTCCACGCCTCTCTGTCTGCCACGTGTGTCGGGTCTGCCTTCGCGATCTCTAGATCGGCCTTGATCGTGTCCATCCAGCGTTGTTTAGGTCTACCACGCGGTCTCGCTCCTCCGACAGTCACCTTCATTACAGATTTGATGATGGATTCTTCCTTGGCGCGGCTCACGTGGCCAAACCATCGTAGCAGGACTGCCTCATGACCGTGGGGATGGGCACGACGTTGAACCGCTCACGCACTTCTTCGCCTGACGCGATCGAGTAGGGTGAGGCCTACCGACCATCGGAGCATTCGCATCTCCATTATCTGGAGTCTGCTTTCGACTTCTTTGGTCGCCGGCCAGCACTCTGCGCCGTATATGGCCACGGGCGCACCACAGAGTTATAGATTTTCGCCTTCAGGCGCATCGGCATCTTCTTGTCACAGAGGACGCCCGTGACGGACTTCCATTTGCCCCACGCTGCATTGATCCTGGCTGCCACCTCAGTTTGTAGTAGGCCTTCTTCCCCAAGAGTAGTTCCCAGGTACTTGAAGGTGGAGGCGCGCGGTAGCTCCTGCCCGTTCACGTGGATGGAGCCTGTCATTTCATTGTCAGTGGTCAGGTATTCGGACTTCTTTAGGTTCAGCCGGAGCCCGAACTGCTCGAGGCGGTCGTGCCACTGTTGGACTCGGTGCTCGAGTTCAGCCTTGCACAGGTTGGCCAGGAACACATCATCGGCGTAGAGCAGCGTCCATGGGGCGGGCGTGTACAGGTCGTGTGTAATTGTGTCCATCACCAGAATGAACAGCAGTGGTGAGAGAGCAGAGCCCTGGTGTACGCCGACGGTAATATTAAACTCCTCTGATATCCCAGCTGCCGCTTTTACACGGCTTTTGTGACATCTGTATAGGAGTTGGACCCATTGTACGAGCAGCTCAGGCACGCCGTGATCTCGCAGTGCGTACCAGATGAGATCGTGCGGGACTCGGTCGAAGGCCTTTTCCAAGTCTAGGAAGGCGGTGTGGAGCGGGATTTTCTTCTCTCTGTGAGCCTCCATCAGCATCCGCACACCGAAGATGGCGTCGGTGGTGCCGCAGTTCTTGATGAATCCAACTCTTCCAACTCTGTCATTCTGTTAATACCATCATTATCAACTACTAAAAGAACTAGCTATGCTTAGTCTGATGCAGAGAAGAACCAGGGGTGACATGATAGCCGTCTTCCAAAACTTGAGGGACTGCCCCAAAGAAGAGGGGCTTAACCTATTCTCCAAAGCACCAAAAAGCAAGAAGAGAAACAATGGATGAAAACTAATTTTCATCCAATTCTTTAGACCAATTCTTGCATACAGCTCATGCGTCTGGAATCCTCACTGCATATCGGACATTAACACCATCAAGAAAGTCCAGAGATATTTCACGAGAAGAGACCTCCACTCCTTCACTCCTTGCAACAGAATACCCTATGCCACCAGGCTTGACGTTGTAGGCTTAGATAACTTAGAACTACTCTGCCTTCAGTCCAACCTAAGTGTACTACATAAAATTATCCATTGCAGTGTCCTACCCATCAATGAGTAATTCAGCTTCAACCTCAACAACACATGAGCACACAATAGATACAAACTCAGTGTTAACCTCACAAAACTCTATGGCAGGAAATATGACTTCAGCAACAGAATGGTCAACGCCTGGAATACTCTACCTGACTCTGTGGTTTCTTCCACTAACCCCAAACACTTTAACCTTAGATTGTCTACTATTGACCTCACCCCTTTCCTAAGAGGTCTGTAGGGGGCATGCATAAGCGCACCAACGTGCCTACCATCCCTGTCCTATTGTCGCCATTTATTCGCACCTATTTCATATATTAATAATCATGTTTATACATATACATATACATATACACACATATATATACATATATATGTGTTTTCTTAAGTTTTCACGGGTACTTACATGTATGGTATTCAGCTTTGTTCGGGTATTTTCCCACGTCATTGTAGTTGTGCTTTTAAAGTTGTAGCAACGTTTCGGCAGAATCTCATCTGCCATCATCTACAGAAGCCTGATGATGGCAGATGAGATTCTGCCGTGTTACACTTTTAAGCACACATGACGTGAAATACCCGAACAAAGCTGAATACCATGCATACACACACACACACACACACACACGTGTGTGTGTGTTTTCTTAAGTTTTCGTGGGCACTTACATGTATGGCATTCAGCTTTGTTCAGGTATTTTCCCACGTCATTGTAGTTGTGCTTTTAAAGTTGTAGCAACGTTTCGGCAGAATCTCATCTGCCATCATCAATCAAATGCATGCTTGACAAAATAAAATAAAATAAATAATTGAGGAGAGATCCAATCTTATCACTGGAACAACTTGCCTTCAGAAGTTGTGGGTGCTCCATCACTGGAAATTCTCAAGAAAAGATTGGACAGCCATTTGTCTGGAATAGTATAGGGTCTCCTTCTTGAGTGGGTGGGTGGGGGGTTGGACTAGAAGACCTCCAAGGTCCCTTCCAAATTCCTATGATTCTACGTTCTCATTTTGGCTGGATTTTCTGCAGCTATTTGCAAAGTTGTGTGGAGGAAATAGCAGGCTAACTACGCCCTCTTCTGGCACTCACTCCAAACCGAATGCCTCGTTTTTTTTTTCCTTGTCGTGCATTTCTGGAGAAACCGAAGATCCTTATGACAGCTGTTTTAATTCGCTTCTTCTGCTTCACCTCCTTCTCCACCTCTTTCCTTTATTCTTCGTAGGATCAGGAGGAAGTTTACGCTTTGATTACCTTTTAATTATTTCTTGGCTGCCCTTTTTGCAATTCTAGGCCGCTTACAAGGAACCCAGTTGGCGCAGCCGTAAATGTTTTTTTTACAAACATTCTAAGCAGTTAAACACCATTAGACACGATGCAAAAAGCTGCTAATAAAAACTGCAATAAAACCGGTGCTACTAATGGGCTGACCTTGCTCTCCAAAAATGGACAGTCATCGCTTTTTTCAAAAAGACATTAAAACTACTTTGATCTAGTGGTGACGGAACAAGGGTAGAAACTGGGATATGGAGAGTTCTAGTTTTGCTGGAGGCATGGAAGGCAGTTGGGTGACTTTGGGCCAGGAGAAATGTGCTCTAGTTCCAGATTAGGCATGAAAGCTGGCTGGGCGAGACTTTGCTAGCGATGAATTCACCTTAACCTAAATAAAAGGATTAGGGTTAGGGTTACACTGCTTCATAAACCTCGGAAGCCAAGTCAGAACAATTTTGACCCTACCTTGCAGACTCCTTTGCTCAGGCGATCGTTCCATAGCTCTGTGGAAGGATCTTCCCTTAGAATTAAATGGTCATCTCCTTCCATTTTCTCAACCTTGGGCATTTGAAGATGCGTGGACTTCAACTCCCAGAATCCCCCAACCAGCGTGAAACTTCAAAAGGGCCTGAGAAATTCAAGCATGTTGGCTGAGGAATTCTGGGAGTTGAAGTCTATTCACCTTCAAATTAGCTGAGGAATTTGCTCTCCTGAATTTTGCAATTGATTTCGACAGCACAGAAATGGAATAAATAACCAGCCGAAATCTCTGATTACTTGACCTCTCTTAGGAGAGAGGAAGGCAGCACTAATATTCTTAAGATGATAGCGATGTTTGTTAACCCAAATTTTGGAGTCAGCCTGTCGTGTGAACATAGCCGTCCTCATTTTCCTCTCTTTTCTTATTTCTTATTACTAGAAAGTTGCCTTCAGAACTTGTGGGACCTTCATCACTGGAGGCTTTCAAAAAGAGACTGGACTGCCCTCTGTCAGAAATAGTGTAGGGTCTCTTGCTTGGGTGGGGGGGTTGGACTAGATGACCTCCACGGTCCCTTCCAACTCTGTTAATCTGTTAATTATTTCCTTATCTTAATATGGAGGGATGGGGGCTGCCTTTGGCTTGTCAAAGGAAAGGATATTGCTAATTAATACCTTCTGAGGGTTAAACATCCCTCTTGTTTGGCCCAAGCTGAAAAACTTATTAATGTACCTTGGCGAAGATTAAATGGGGATCTCTGGCGAGCAAATTATCTGTGCTGTTTCCTCACTCTTTTTTCTGTCAGAAGTTAATTATTGCCTAGAATCAAATGCCAGTGTGTGTCCCATATTGGATAGCAAGAAAAAGATATAAAGAAGTAAAGCTTTTGTTTCCTGCATGCAACCTCAAAATGTGATGTATTACGATTATGATTTCATTGTATATTTACACTAGGCGTAGTGCCTGTGGCCTAGAGGAGGAGCTCTCACCTCACAATCAGGAGGCTGTGAGTTCAATCCTAGGTAGAGGCAGATATTTTTCTCTCTGGGCATAATGAGAATATACTGTATCTGCCGAACAAAACTCCGCATTGGCGACAGGAAAGGCATCCGGCCAGTAAACACTCAACTCCATTCAGTTGCCCAGACTTCACCCCGAAGGGATTATGGGATCATTAAATGAAGATGATGATTGTATATTTACACCACAGGTAGTCCTTGACTTACAACCATTTGTTCAGTGATCATTCAATGTTACAACAGCACTAAAAAAAAAAAAGAATTATGACTCTTCTTCACACAACCATTGCGGCATTCCCATGGTCACGTGATCAAAATCCAGACTCTTGGCAACTGGCTCGTATTTATGACGGTCACAACCTTCTGAGGAGCGAAGTCAGTGGGGAAAGCCAGATGCACTTAACAACCGGGTGACTAATTTAACAACAGCAGGGATTCATTTAATAGCTGTGCCAAAGAACATGGGGAAAACCTCACTTAACAACTATCTTGCTTAGCCGTGGGAATTTTGAGCTTCGTTAGCATCGTAAGTCAAGGACTGTTCTGGACTCAAAAACAGCACCTAGTAATTTCATCAGTTCCCACACACCCCCGACCGCAAGCACAAAGTCCAGAAATGGACTTTCCAAGCAGAAACAAAAATAAATTGTGTTTTTTTCTCTTTTATAAAAACAGTCCATTTATCCATCTCTGCTAAACTCCATCACCTGACCATCACAACTTTCAACCGTAATTGGCAGGCTCGACTACGGTCATAACTTGAGGACATGCTGAAACTTTCAGGAAGCCGCAAGTGAAGAAACGGTGCTACTGTGTTTTCCCGAAAATAAGACCCTGTCTTATATATATATATATATATATATATATATATATATATATATATATATATATATATATATATGCCACAAAAAAAGGCACCAGGTCTTATTTTGGGGATGTCATCCATTGACTAACCTCACTTGCATGTGTCACCCCTTGGCCTCCTTTTCAGTGTCAGAGGCCTTCAGGAACTTCTTCTCCTGTGGCCGGCAAGGCTTTCCTGAAGGCCTCTGCAGCCTTCAGGATCGATCCAGAGCTTTCTTATCAGCTCCAGAAGCCTTCAGGAAAGCCTTGCTGGCTGCAGAAGAAATGGGTCGGCAAGGCAGGTGCCGGGGTGTGTGAGGCCTGGCTACACCTGTCCAAAGGTAAGTAATAGGGCAGCTCCACCCCCTCATCCCCACCCTAGCTTAATTTTTACCTGTCCACTCTGGAGTGGGCGGGATCTTAATTAGGGCTTATATTGGGGGTAGGGCTTATATTGGGTGCATGTGTAAAAATCAAGCTAGGACTTACTTTCACGGTAGGCCGTACTTTTGGGGAAACAGGGTAGAACAGGAGATAAGCTCGTGGTTTTCCTTACAGATTTTTTTTCTCTTGCACCCACCTGTTCTCGTCGTTGCAACTTTCCCTAACATATGGAGCTTTTATGCGCTTCTGTCCTCAAAGTACTGAACTTGTCAACTTAAATTCTCCCTGAAGAATTTTTAGCGTGCAAACCTCCCCGATGACTGGTTTCATGGCACAAATTTTCTCCGTGATGACTATTTAAATATTCATAGCCCTGGTTTTTTTCCCTTGAAATGCTCCCTCTTGGTGTGCAACTTTCAGAAAGAGATGCTGATGTTTAAACACCTGTCTTAGCAGACACTGATGCCAAAAAAAAAAAGGCCAAGGCACTCCTAGGCTGCAACAACAGAGGAAATACTTTGAAGAAAACAAGTCTTAGTATGCTTTATACTCCTTTTTTAAGGTTGTACTTGGAATAGTACTTGGTTGCCACGATATTGGGAAAAAAAAGATACTGAGGCTCTAGAAAGAGAGCAGAGAAGACCAACAAAGATGATTAAGGGGCTGAAGGCTAAATCATATGAAGAATGTTGCAGGAATTGGATATGTCTAGTTTAGTGGAAAGAAGGACCACCTTTGGGACAACCATGACCTGGAAGGCTGAGAATCTCCATGTCCATCACTGGACGTTTTGAAGGAGAGATGGTATATACCAGTGGTGAAAAAAAAGCCTCGGCAGGCTTTGCAGGCTGAATAATAGGCCTGTTTTGTCACTTCTGGTATTACAGCAGCTGCATTTGTGCAAACTGCGAAGAAAGCAGCTGACTCTGAACCTGGCTTATTTTTTCATGTCCTCTCCAACACTCAGTCTGTTTGGCATGTTACATGTAGGCCGTGAGCCCTGAAAATAGGAGAAATCAACTACAAAGCTCAATATATTCTGCAAACATGGTTTCTGTGGGTTGTCTGGAGGCCTTGACACTCTACAAAGCCTTAGTAAGACCACACCTAGAACACTGCATTCAGTTTTGGTCACCATACTATAAAAAAGATGTTGAGACTCTAGAAAGAGTGCAGAGAAAAGCAACCAGGATGATGAGGGGACTGAAGAGTAAAATATACAATGAATGGTTGCAGGAACTAGGCATGGCTAGTCTAGTGAAGAGAAGGATCAGGGGAGAAATGAGTGCAGTCTTCCAATATGCTGTTTCCCTGAAAATACAACCTACCCTAAAAGTAAGCCCTAGCTTGATTTTTTTTACGCGTGTGCCCAATATAAGCCCTAACCCCCAAAATAAGCCCCAATTAAGATCCTGCCCGCTCCAGAGTAGACGGGTAAAAATGAAGCTAGGGTGTGGATGGGGGGTGGAGCTGCCCTACTACTTACCTTTGGGCAGTTGTAGCCATTCCTTGCACACCCCAACATCTGCCTTGCCAGCCATTTCTTCTGCAGCCGGCAAGGCTGGCAAGACTCTCCTGAAGGCCTCTGTAGTTGATAACAAAGCTCTGATTCAATCTAGAGTTCTGTTATTGACTGCAGAGGCCTTCAGGAAAGCCTTGCTGGCCACAGAAAAAGACATTCCTGAAGGCCTCCAACAGCAAAAAGGACGCCATCGGCAATGCATGCAGGTGAGGCTAGTCAGTGGATGACACCCCCGAAAATAAGACCTAGTGCCTATTTTTTGGTGGCAAAAAATAAATAAATAGAACAAGGTTTTATTTTCAGGGAAACACGGTATTTGGGGAACTGCCACAAAGAGGAGGGGGTCAAGCTATTTCTCAAAGCACCTGAAGGCCAGACAAGGAATAATGGACGAAAACTGAACAAGGAGAGATTCAATGTGGAAATAAGGAGAAATTGTCTGACAGTGAGAACAAACAACCCATGGAACAGAAGTTGCCTTCAGAAGTTGTGGGAGCTTCATCCCTGGAGGCTTTCAAGAAGAGACTGGACTGTCCTCTGTCAGAAATGGTGTAGGGTCTCCTGCTTGGGCAAGAGGTTGGACTAGATGACCTACAAAGTCCCTTCCCACTCCGTTAATCTGTGATTACCTGTCTCTAAGAGGAGATTGGACAACCATTTGTCTGAAATGGTGTAGGGGCTTCTGCTTGAGCAGGGGGTTAGACTAGAAGACCTCCAAGGTCCTTTCCAAATGCTGTTATCCAATAATTCTGTCTGGTGCTTTACTCCTTACAACGCCTTCGTTCTCAAGTGCAAAAATCCAGTTTTATTCTGGTAGGTTCAAGCAATTCTTCCTCTTCACCACTTCCAAGTTCTGAACTCAGGATGGCGATGTTGCCTCAGAAGACCAGCCCCTGCAGGCTCGATCAGACCAATTCACCGCCCCCCTCCCATTTCCCTTAATAGATGATGCCTGAAGAGGGAGATCTCTGGCCCCCTCTCAGCTACTCCGTACAGCTAAACCCCTCCACTTGTCCTGGGCTGCTGTTCCAGTTTGAATCAGGGGAAAAAAAACCTGATTTAATCTACAGCACATAATTAATGGAGCAGTTTTGTCTCTCTGTCTCTCTCTCTCTCCTTCCCACTCCCCAAATTTTTCAACATATTCAGGTGGGTGGATATTTGCTTAGTTTGGACTCTAGAGGGCAGCAGAACCCCACGTATTCAATACGCCTTTCTCTTGTTTGCAGAGATCTGCTCTGTCTGTCTGTGCCTAGAGACAATCCCCATACAGTTAAGATATTTCCCCAAATTAGGGGATCTGGTTGCTTTCTAGAGTCGCAGAATACATGAAGTCACCAAACTGAGTTTGCGCAATGGCCCCAGGCACAAACGTGCCCAACTCAAAGCTTACTCTGTCTGGCATGTGAGGCCTTTGGTACTCTCCGAGCTTGGTTGTTTTCTTGCAGAGTTTAACTTAATTAACTCTGTTATTCCCAACTAGGGAATAACATCCGTGCTTACGGAAGTTAGCCTTCTAACACGAGGCTTCTAGTATTGATGATGTTACCCAATTGGGTCAGGAAATACCTGCCAAAAAACAACTAAGCTCAGAGACCACTGACCCCACAGTTGTCCTCCTCCTCCTCCTCCTCTCCACAGACTCTACTCCCTTCTAGCACTGATGATGTCACCTAGTTAGGTCATGAAATGTCTGCAAATAAACTAAATAACAGCTCAGAGAGCACTAACAGCCCCACAGTAGTCGTAGTTGTCGTCGTTGTCCTCCTCCTCCTCCTCCTCCTCCTTTCCACAAACTCTACTCCCTTCTAGCATTGATGTTGTTACCTAGTTAGGTCATGAAATGTCTGCAAATAAACAACAGCAAATAAATAACAGCTCAGAGAGCACTAACAGCCCCACAGTAGTCGTAATCCTCCTCCTCCTCCTCCCCACTCCTTCTAGCACTGATGATATCACCTCATTGATTCATAAAATATCTTCAAGGAAACAAGTTCAAAACGGACCCAGGACCTCACAGTTCAACTCCGAGCTACAAAAGATTCTCTTCTATCGATAAGTTCGGCATATTCCCCAAACGACTCTGTTGGGTTTTTCATGGACCTGGTTATAACCTGTCAGGGAGAAGACAGCCAAAAGAAGGAGCCGGGGAAGGAGGGAGTCCAAAAAGTCAAGATAGCAGTCAGAATGGTGTCACTGAAGCCCACTCACCATTTTTACACAGGTCAGCCATTATCAAAGGAGCAAAGTTGTGTTCATGCAATCCGAGGTGGTATTCAGCCGGTTCAGCCTGGTTCTGGTGTACCAGTAGCGGAAATTTTGACTAGTTCAGAGAACCAGCAGATGCCACCTCTGGCTGACCCCACCCCCACCCTTTCCTGTCCTATAAATCATATATTGTAATGTCCTACCTGTCAATGAATACTTCAGCTTCAACCATAACAACACAAGACCACACAATAGATACAAACTCAAGGTTAACCGCACCAAACTCGATTGCAGAAAATACGACTTCAGCAACAGAGTGGTCAATGTCTGGAATACTCTACCTGACTCTGTGGTTTCTTCCCCAAACCCCAAAAACCTTTAACCTTAGACTGTCTACTATTGACCTCACCCCTTTCCTAAGAGGTCTGTAGGGGGCGTGCATAAGCGCACCAATCGTGCCAATCGTCCTATTGTTTCTTTTATATTTTTTTATTTTTCTTATATGTATCCATGTATTCCTAACTATGTTTTTACTCATACCTATTATCTTGTAAGCGATTGACAAATCAAAATAAATAAATAAAATAAATAAATATTCCTCTGTTGTTTACCTCAGCTGATTCGTGTGGATTTGCTCTGCCGCCCCACAGCTGAGCTAAAAAAACAGCACAGCTCACCAGCCCTGACAGAGGGCAAAGCGCTCTCTCTTAGAACCGATGGGGAAAAAAAAATTGTAATCCCACCGCTGCATACAATCACAGCCATCATCTGGATTATTTTTTGGATTCCCGATCCCCTTGGAGAGACATTTAGCTGGATAGGATGGCAAAGAGGACACCGAGATCGGAATACCTATTCGTAGCGTTTCTGTTTTACTTTAGATGCCGTGAAGGCGGAAGGACCTTACTTTTACCTGGTCTCTAACATGTCAAGAGGTTAGGGGTATCGTCCAGTGATTTTTACTACCAGTTCTGTGGGTGTGACTCGGCGGGCGTGGCAGGGAAAGGACACTGTAAAATCTCCAGTCAGAGAGTTGTACCAAGCAGAATTCGATTGGAAGTTATGTATTATACCGAATGCTATAATTTTAAGGGTATACATTGAAGCTTAAATAAGTGTTTGCATGGATAAAATTAAAAGATATAAAGGTGTCATGCTCCAATTATTAACTACGGGAGGAAAATTTGTTTAATGAGAAAAGATAATATGAAATTGCAACAGGACAGACAAGAGTATAAATGTAATGATTTGAATTGAGATGAGATAATTAAAATAAAGTTGAGAAAATTAAAAGAGAGGAAAAACTATGTGGGAAATATAAAACAGTAATAAGATATGGAATAAAACATAAAAATGAACATGAAATTGAGTTTTGGGTCTGTATGAAGAAGCGATAACCCGGGACCATGCTATTTTCAAAAAAGGAAGTTTTATTTGTATTTTGTTTTGGTGAAAACCCAAATAAAATTTTCAAAAAAAAAAAATCCAAATCTCCAGTCAGAGGTGGGATTTACCGGTTCTCCAGAACTGCTCAGAACCTCCTGAAGACCCCCTCTCTGCTGTCATCCTCTTAATTTTGCTGCATTTCACCTATAGCCAATTTTGTCTGATCCTGATTCCCACACTCTTCAGGACAAAACTTGAGATGGCATCTCCAGCGGAGTCCACAGTGGAATGGGGAACATCAGCTGAGAATCATGAGCCACTTGGTGATGGTTGCATCCAGACTGCCCCAGGAAGCTCTCTACTGAGTTGCATCTAAATATGAAACAGTAATGAATAACAGAATAACAGAGTTGGAAGGACTCTTCTAGTCCAAATCCCAACTCCCCCACCCCCAAGCAGGAGATTCTTAATTTCTTCTTAAAAATTTCAATGTTAGAGCAATCACAAATTCTGAAGGCAAGCCCTTCTGCTGAGGAATTGTTCTACTGGTAACTGTCAGGGGATTATTCCTTAGTTCTAGGTTGGTTGTGTCCTTGATGAGTTTCCATTGTTTATTTCTCATCTTGCCTTCAGGTGCTTTGGAGAATAGCTTGACTCCCTCTTCTTTGGGGCAGCCCCTGAGATCTTGGAAGGCTGCTATCATGTCACCCTTAGTCCTTCTCTTCATTAAACCAGACATACCCAATCCTAGCAACCGTTCTTTATATGTTTCAATTGGAAGGATTTCAATGTCAAATCAATCTGTCCATTTGTCTGCCTGTCTATCTCTTTCTTTCTTTCTTTCTTTCTTTCTTTCTTTCTTTCTTTCTTTCTTTCTTTCTTTCTTTCTTTCTTTCTTTCTTTCTTTCTTTCTTCTTTCCTTCCTTCCTTCTTCCTTCTTCCTCCTCCTCCTCCTCCTTCCTCCTCCTCCTCCTCCTCCTTCCTCCTCCTCCCACCTTCCTTCCTTCCTTCCTTCCTTCCTTCCTTCCTTCCTTCCTTCCTTCCTTCCTCCTTCCTTCCTCTTCCTTCCTTCCTTCCTTTTTCTACATTCCTCTCCTCTCCTTCCTTCCTTCTCCCCTCCCATTCCCCTTATTTCTTCTTTTACCTCTTTCTTTTATATCTTCCTTCCTTCCTTCCTTCCTTCCTTCCTTCCTTCCTTCCTTCCTTCCTTCCTTCCTTCCTTCCTTCCTTTTCCTACACCACTCTCCTTCCTTCTCACTATTTCTCCTTTAACTCCTTCCTTCCTTCCTTCCTTCCTTCCTTCCTTCCTTCCTTCCTTCCTTCCTTCCTTCCTTCCTTCCTTCTCCACACCACTCTCCTTCCTTCTCACCATTTCTCCTTTAATTCCCTCCTTCCTTCCTTTTCCTACACCACTCTCTTCCTTCTACTATTTCTCCTTTAACTCCTTCCTTCCTTCCTTCCTTCCTTCCTTCCTTCCTTCCTTCCTTCCTTCCTTCCTTCCTTCCTTCCTTCCTTCCTTCCTTCCTTCCTTCCTTCCTTCCTCTTTCTCCTTTATTTTCTCCTTCCTTCCTTTTTCCTCCCTTCCTTTCTCTATATCTCCTTTCCCCTCCTTCTCTTCCATCTCTTTATCCACCCATCCATCCATCCATCCATCCATCCGAAAGCATTACGTGCCCAGAAGTGATCCCAGTTACAAAGTGGGGTCTGACCAGTGCAGAATATAATGAAACGGTTGCTTTCCTCCTATGATGTGCTGTGGCCAATTACAATCTCCGAGATTCTTTCCCCCTCCCGCATTCATCCCTCACCCAGATCTCTCCCATCCTAGATATACTGATTATATGACTCTATAATCCAAAGAGACACAAGTTCTCAATTAATATGACGGCCACAGCAGAAGCCCTGTATTTTTTTATTTTTTTATTTTTTTTTAAAAGCTGCACAATTTTCTGGTGAGCAGCTTCGTGAGAGATGCGTGATAATTAAGTAGGGAGGTAGGGAAGTGAGTAACCTCAAGAGGCTAGAAAGGGAAATAAATACGATCAGGCTGGATTAGGAGAATCATCTGGAGTTATTGAGACAATATGCAGTTTATGCTGGCGGTGAGTTAAGGGAAGGAGAGAATAATAACTCCTGGATGTGATATAGGAGGCTAACAAAGAGGATATAAGATTTTGATGCTGTTAATGCTTTTGCTGCCAAGCCTCTTCAAGAGAGGCTGGACTTAAAGGAGATGATTGAGTTTTTCTGAAGCGTAGAACTTTCTTCCCTGCTCATCCCTGTCTCCCACGAGAGGAATGAGAGGACTGCTCTTAAAAAAGAAAAAAAGAACTTTAACCCCGCCAATACCTCTGGCCACCTGCTTTCTCCGCTTGGATGTGACCTGCTTGATGACTTTGTTGTGGATGGTACTGTTGGAAGTTAAAACCCACCCCTCTCGCTAGAAAAATGAAATATGTTTAGGATAGACTCAAAAGGCAGAATATTTCCCCTAAAAGAGAAGAAGAGAGGCAGAAACTCAGCCCTTCCTCCCTGCTAAAGGGCCATTAAGGCCTATTCTACATAACGAAGGTTTACCTCCTTCAGGCAGAGCCATTGAATTGCTCCACCCACCAAGTTTCAATCAAACTTAGCGCATGGACAGCCTTCAAAGCTAGCCAATACCTCTGGCCACCTGCTTTCTCCGCTCGGATGTGACCTGCTTGATGACTTCATTGTGGATGGTACCGTTGGAAGTTAAAACCCACCCCTCTCGCTAGAAAAATGAAATATGTTTAGGATAGACTCAAAAGGCAGAATATTTCCCCTAAAAGAGAAGAAGAGAGGCAGAAACTCAGCCCTTCCTCCCTGCTAAAGGGCCATTAAGGCCTATTCTACATAACGAAGGTTTACCTCCTTCAGGCAGAGCCATTGAATTGCTCCACCCACCAAGCTTCAATCAAACTTAGCACACGGACAGCCTTCAAAGCTAGCTGTGACCTCCGACAGCAACCAATCAGGATACTCTTCCTGTGCCCCAGGAAGTTCAAAGCCATAGAGGGTATAAAACCCAGGGTCTCTCAGCATCACTTCCCCTTTTTCTTCGCCCAAGAGCTCCAAGGTATGTGGTCCTGTCCACCATTAAACCATCTTTCCATGTTTCCAGTGGTTTTTTTTGCTTCCTATTTGGAACTGAACCCAGAAGGATATTTCTTCCAACAGCATGAAATGGGCCAGTGGAGAAACCAGGATTCACATGTTCCTTTCTTGCCTTCTTTTCATCAGGTTTTAGGGAATAAATTACAATATATCTGTTGACCCCCAAAGGCTCCTCGTCGGTCCTTCTTCATTAAGGTCTGCATGACGCTGTAATGAGTTGAATGGTGTTCTTTAAGAAATGTTCTTCTGTGGGGTCCTTTGGTGCTCTCTGAGCTTGGTGGTTTTCTTGCAGATGTTTCATGACCCAACTAGGTAACCTCAGCAGGGCTACAAGTGAGGGGAGTTTACAAAGAAAGAGGAGGAGGAGAGGAAGAGGAGGATGACTATGGAGTCCATAATTCTCTCTGAGTTTGTTGGTTACTTGCAGTCGTTTCATGATGCAACTAGATAACATCATCAGAGCTTCAGATGAGGAGGAGGAGGAAGAGGAAGAAGAAGAAGAAGAAGAAGAAGAAGAAGAAGAAGAAGAAGAAGAAGAAGAAGAAGAAGAAGAAGAAGAAGAAGAAGAAGAAGAAGAAGAAGAAGAGGAGGAGGAGGAGGAAGAGGAGGAGGAGGAGGAGGAGGAGGAGGAGGAGGAGGAGGAGGAGGAGGAGGAGGAGGAGGAGGACGGCGACTATGGAGTCCTTGGTGCTCTGAATTTGGTTGCTTTCTTGCAGACATTTCATGACACAACCATGTAACATCATCAGTGTTAGAAGGGAGTGGGGTTTATGGAGTGGAGAGGAGGATGACTACGAGGTGCTTGGTGTTCTTTAAGCTTGGTTCTAACTCTGCTGTTCTGTATTGTATTCTATAAACGCATATGGTCCAGCATGGGTGATATCTCAGAAGCAATTCAACACAATTCTGTCCCAACAAGTTTTGACCCCAAGTTGAGAGATTGTCCATCCTACTTTAAGAATTGCAGGTTTTTAAGAAGAGGATCGACAGCCATTTGTCTGAAATGGTATAGGGTCTCCTGCTTGAGCGGGGGGCTGGACTAGAAGATCTCCAAGGTCCCTTCCCACCCTATGATTCTATGTTTTAAGAAGCTGGGATGAAGTCCACCAAGGTGGGGCTTGCAATGTATGTCAAAATGAGTTGGCTATATCTTGTGTTTTGGCATGGTGTGAGAAATCAGAGCCTGTGATTTGAAACAGCCTATCACTTTAATTTAATGGTAATTTAATCACCATCCATTTTGGTGAGCAAAGCCCCTTATGTGAGATGTCATCCCAGCAGTTGGTCTTGTGAACCCAGGCGAGGGCTTCTTGTATGCAGCAGGGGCCTCTCTTTTATTCTCACCCCTTCTGGGTGGGATCAAAGCGGTGGGTTCTGATTGATCTAGCCCCTTGAAAGTATCCATCAGCAATTAAACCCAAGTTTTCTCATCCTTGGTCAAACCCGGTTCTGTCTAGCTAGGAAAATGGTAGTGGTTTCATTGTACTTTGAAATCTTCGGTGAGTGAGCTCTGTTCAACAGGTGCATGAAACTCTCTCTCTCTCTCTCTCCCTCCCTCCCTCCCTCCCTCTCTCCCTCACACACACATACACACACACACAGAAAGAGACAAACATTTCGCCAAAGGCATTTTCTTCAAAGCCCCTATTGCCTTCAGTCCCCCCCGCCCCAGGGAATTGGATTTTCGTCTTTGTGGATTGAAAAGGTGGAGGATAACACGTTAACAGTTAATATGCATTGCTGGAGGGGAAAAAAGAGAAAGAGAAGGAGAGAGACAGACAGAGAGATAGATGCTAGATAGATGAGAAAAAGATTAGATAGAGAGAGACAGACAGACAGACAGAGACAGACAGACAGACAGACAGACAGACAAAATATATAGAGATAGATACTTATAGAGAGAAGATAGATAGATAGAGCTAGGTAGATAGCAATAGAGAGATGATAGATAAAATATAGAGATATAGAGATAGATAATGATAGAGAGTAGATAGATGATAGATAGTTAGATAGTTAGATAGATAGATAGATAGATAGATAGATAGATAGATAGATAGATAGATAGACAGACAGATAGATAGATAAAGAAAAATAGAAAAATAGATATAGAGATTTAGAGATAGGTAGTTAGTGATATAGATGGATAGAGAGATAGATGGATAGATAGATTGAGACAGATAGACAGACAAACAGATGCTAGATGAGGAAGATATGATTAGATAGATAGATAGATAGATAGATAGATAGATAGACAGACAGACAGATAGATATAGATAGATTGAGAGATAGATAGAGAGACAGACAGAGAAAAATGAGAGAGGAAGGTATGGGTGTGTGTGTGTGTTTGTGTGTGTGTGAGAGAGAGTGGAGGGGACAGTGGTGGGATTCAAATTTTTTTACTACCGGTTCTGTGGGTGTGGCTTGTTGGGTGTGGCAGGGGAAGGATACTGTCAAATCTCCTGTCAGAGGTAGTATTTGCCAGTTCTCCAAACTACTCAAAATTTCCACTACCTGTTCTCCAGAACTGGTCCGAACCTGCTGAATACCCACTTCTGGAGAGGGAGGAGGGGAGGGGAGAGGAGAGGAGAGGAGAGGAAAGGAAAAAAAACCCTTAACATCAAAAAATTAAGGCAACCTGGAAACGGGGTTCCAGAAATCTGGATGAGGGGGACAAAAGAGCAATTCTTCTTTTGTCTCTGTCTGAACCCTCGGTCTTCTTTGTTGTCCCACTTTTAAGGTATTCAAACATCTCCTGCGGGCCAGATAGCTAAGTCAACCTCTGCAGCGTTGACCTCTGACGTGTGGTACGGAAAAGGGTGGAAAAGGTGCGCAAAAACCATTGCTGAGACATCACCATTAACCAACAAAAGAGCAGGGGTTTTCCTGTGGTGTTCTCCACCCCCCCCCCTTTTTTTGAGGGGTTCAAAATGGCGTATTATAGGGAAGGGGAAAGGATAATCCTTGGCATAAAGAGGAAGTAGCTTTCGGCACAACTGGTGGGGTTACAAAGATGTGTTTTTTTGTGTTTTTTTTGGCCAGAGGCAACTGGCCTTTGTTTTTCCTCGAAGACGTTTCGCTTCTCATCCAAAAGGCTTCTTCCGTTCTGACGGAATGGCGGAGAATGGAAGGATTCGTATTCCTTGCAGTCGTCTGGTTGTTAGTACTCCCTCTGAGGATTGTTGAGGCCCTGTGGAGGTTTATCTTGTGCCCTCGG
This sequence comes from Pseudonaja textilis, assembly GCF_049901715.1. Lineage (NCBI taxonomy): Eukaryota > Metazoa > Chordata > Lepidosauria > Squamata > Elapidae > Pseudonaja > Pseudonaja textilis. Next base: position 71,256,326 of record NC_141994.1, read on the forward strand.
GGTCGCCTGAATCAGACTGCGAATGGATGTGGAAACTTTTTGGGACCGCTGAAAGGATTTTGTTCCTGACAAAGGATTTTAGAGGGGACTAGCCCACGATCCCCAACCTGGGGAGTTCTGGGAGTTGAAGTCCACAAGTCTTCAATGTTGCCAAGGCTGTGTTTGAAAGAAACATAGTTCACAACTACAGCATGACACATTAAGCATTGGAACAACTTGCCTCCAGAATTTGTGAAAAACCCCAACACTGGAAGTTTTAAAGAAGATATTGGACATCCATTTGTCTGAAATAGCATAGGGTTTCCTGCCTGAGCAGGGGGTTAGACTAGAGGACCTCCAAGGTCCCTTCCAACTCTGCTATTCTTTTCTTTTCTATTCTCTATTCTTTATTATCTTCTCTTCCCTTCTATTTCCTATTCCATTCCACTCCACTCCACTCCACTCTCTTCCCTTCCCTTCCCTTCCCTTCGATTCGATTCGATTCGATTCGATTTGATTTGATTCGATTCGATTCCATTCCATTCCATTCCATTCCATTCTATTCTATTCTATTCTATTCTATTCTATTCTATTCTATTCTATTCTGAGCTTGGTTGTTTTCTTCCAGATGTTTCATTATTAATAATAATATCCTTATTATCCATAATAATATTATCCATAACAATATCTATAATAATATCCTTATTCCGTAAATTCTATTCCCTTCCCTTCCCTTCCATTCTATTCTATTCTGAGTTTGGTAGTTTTCTTCCAGATGTTTCATTATTAATCATAATAATATTCTTATTATCCATAACAATATCCATAATAATATCCTTATTCCATAAATTCTATTCTATTCTGTTCTGTTCTACTCTACTCTACTCTACTCTACTCTACTCTACTCTACTCTACTCTACTCTACTCTATCCTGTTGCATTCCATTCCATTCCATATTTTCTTTTCTATTCTATTCTATTCTATTCTATTCTATTCTGTTCTGTTCTGTTCTGTTCTGTTCTGTTCTGTTCTGTTCTGCTCTGCTCTGCTCCGCTCCGCTCCGCTCCGCTCCGCTCCATTCCATTCTAGGCTCCATTCCATCCTGTTCTATTCATTTGCTGTCTCAGTGTTTGAGGGTCTGTCACAAAGAGAAAGTGGGCAAACCATTCTCCAAAACAATTGAAGACAAAACAAGAAACCAGGGATGGAAACTCATCAAGAAACCACTTTGAACTAAGGAGAAAATTTCTAACAGTGAGAACAATTAATGTATGGAAAGGCTGGCCTCTGGAAGTTGTGGGTGCTCCAACACTGGAGGCTTCCAAGAAGAGACCGGACAGCCACTTGTCTGAAATGGTATATATAGACTCTCCTGCTTCTGCAAGGGGTTGGACTAGATGAACTCCAGCTCTGTTGTTCTATGTCCTAGATTCTAGATTTTTCAATGAGTGAGTAAATCTCAGGACTTATCTTGTTTTCTCTGGAACTGGATGCTAAGCAGGGTCAGATCTGATTCGAAGTTGGATGAGAGGCAAGAGGAAAGAAAAGTTGTACAATGGGGCAAAATGTGCTTAACCCCATGTCTCACTTAGCAACAGAAACTTGGGGCTCAATTCTGGCCATAAGTATAGATGGAGATTTATTAGAAATTGATCCAGCCTAATACCAAAATTTACAAATATCTCCTGGAAGTAGAATTAGAAGAAGAAGTAGTGAAAGGATGCATGATCTCATGGTGTCCAAACAGGGGTGGGATTAAAATATTTTAACAACCGGTTCTGTGAGTTTGGCTTAGGTGGTGGGTGTGGCTTGGTGGTCATGTGACTGGGTGGACATGGCTTGGTGGTCATGTTACTGGCTGGGCGTGGTCAACTCAACATCACTCACATCAAGGCACACATCTCCTCTCCTGGCCTCTCGTGACCTTGGGGATGCTGCAACAGTTGTAAGTGTGAAAAGGGGTCATAAGTCACGTTTTTCAGTGCCATTGTAACTTTGAATGGTCACTCCACACAAGCAAAGTACCAGCAAAAGAGGAAAAAAAAACTCCAGAAAAGTTCCTGAGACAGGAAGTCTAGTCCTGCCAAGAATCTAATAAGGGTTAATGGAGAGACAGTTTCTGTAAGCAAGGCCAGAATGTTTCCTTCCTGCCTTCCTTACAGGATTAGCCCAGTAATTTCTTCTAGCAACTGGTTCTCTGAACTGCTTAGAATATTGACAACTGGTTCTAAAGAATAGGTGCGAACTGGTAGAATCCCACCCCTGGGTCAAAATATCGGTCACAATGTAAAGTTATCAGATTGGAAGACTATATGGAACAGAAACCACAAATTAACAAAATCAGCAGCTTACAAAGAAAATGCATATAAAATGTTCTATAGGTGGCACTTACCCTCTTTGAGATTAGTGAAAAGGTACCCTAAAATGAGTCCTATATGTTGGAAATGTAAAAAAAAAAAAAAAAGAGGGAACATATTATCATATGTGGTGGTCTTGCCCAGAGGCTTGTAAATATTGGCTTAAAATCAAAGATTGGCTGCAGGAAATCACCAATGAACAATTAGACCTAGAACCAGAACTCTTCCTATTGGGGATCGTCAAAAAAAATATGTAAAGGGCACAAAATACTTATTATTACATATATTGATGGCAGGGTTGCCTTTGCGCAATGTTGAAAACAACCATGTATACCAGCAGAGAAACTGGTTATACAAAAAGTTATGAACTGTGCTGAAATGGATAAATTAATGCTGAGTTTAAAAGGTAAAGAAGCTTCAATATTTTATAAGATGCGGGAACAATGGTATAGCTGGATAGATTGGAGATAGATTAAAGATAAGTAATTATTAAATATAAGTAATAGAATAAGAATGTAATTACGCATAAATTAATGCCTGTAAATAATGCACGAATTATTGTCACATGATAAGCACTACAAATAGCTGTTATTGACTGATATATTTTTTATGTTTTTAATGTAATAAAAGTTCAATAAAGTTTATTTAAAAAAAAAGAAATTGATCCAGCCTAAATGGAGAAAATTTCTTGACATGGAGAACAGTTAAAGGGAGAACAGCTTCATTCCAGAGGTTCCATCACTGGAGATTTTTAACCAGATATTAGACAGCCATTTGTCCAAAATAGAATAGGGCCTCCTGCCTTAGCAGGGGTTGGACTAGAAGACCTCCAAGGTCCCTTCCAACCCGATCATTCTTCATCCTGATTTGAATGGCTGGCCCTTACTTACAGATTTCCTGGACTGGGATTCTCCCGAATGAATTGCAACTTTTCTGCTAGACGTAAACGCTGAGTTAATATATCAGCCTAAGCGAAACTGCTGTTTATTTCCATTTGGTTTAGTGTGATAAGTGAACCCAGAGCTGGGAGATCATTAGCCAGAGGCTGGTGTGACGCTACTTGTGCATGATACAATTCTCCTTCGGAGGTGAGAAAGCGATCAGAGGTGGGTATTCAGCCAGTTCTGACCGGTTCTGCAGAAGCGGAAACTTTGAATAGTTTAAAGAACCGGCAAATCCCACCTCTGATTGGCTCCGTCCCCATCTATTCTCTGCCTCCCGAGTCCCAGCTGATTGGCTGGGTCTTCTTTGGTTGCCCTGCACAGGAGAATGGAGCTGGAAAGCAGGTTAGTGGGGTGGGGAAAGAATGGGGATTTTGCAGTAACCTTCCCCTGCCATGCCCACCAAGCAGAATCTCATCTGCCACCATCAGGCTTCTGTATTGTGTTCGTCTGTGAGTGTAAAAGTCTGTAAAAGCCTGAATCACAGACGAACACAATACAGAAGCCTGATGGTGGCAGATGAGATTCTGCCAAAACGTTGCTACAACTTTAAAAGCACAACTATAATGATGTGGGAAAATACCCGAACAAAGCTGAATACCATACATACATACATACATACATACATACATACATAAGAGGAAATAAATGTTTAAATAAAAGCAAAATCATACAGGGCAATTTATATGCGCTTCTCTCCTGACAGCAGGTATGTTTGTGAATGATATAGCAACTGCACAGAAACAACCCAGCATAAATTGTATGTTGCCCCCGTGTTAGTCTTGATAGAATTAGGATGACACGTCCTTTAGTCAAATTGCTCCTTGTATTTATATTTATTTTTATTTTAATCTATATTTTTTTCTCCCTGCATGTTTGCTGAATGATTTACAGTCAGGCTTAATAGCCAGATGATCTGATGGTGTTTATTTAATCCCATGAGGTCGCCCCGTGTCTTCCCCTTGAAATGATATTTCTGGATTTGCCGTAGTGGTTTTAAATTCCTTTTTGAATCCTTGGTACGGTGGTTACTCATTTACCTCGCGAGTTAATCTGAGACTCTGCGGAGAAAGGAAAAGGGTGCAATAAATTGCAAATTTTGCAACTGAGGGTTGATATTCTAAAATAGATATTCTAAACTCAAGGCCTGTGGGGCTGGCCTGCAGGGTGTCTGCCAGCAAAACGGAACTCAGGGAGGTGGCGTGGCACCCCCTGTGCCTCTTTTTATGGCTACAGGAAGCCACCACAGCTGAAAAATGGGGTGCGGGCAGAGGTGGTATTCAGCAGATCCTGACAGGTTCTGGAGAACCGGTAGCGGACATTTTGAATCATTCGGAGAACCGACAAATCCCACCTCTGACTGGCTCCACCCCATCTATTCTCCGCCTCCCGAGTCCCAACTGATTGGCTGGGTCTTCTTGCACAGGAGAACGGAGCTGGAAAGCAGGTTAGTGGGGTGGGGAGGGAATGGGGATTTTGCAGTATCCTTCCCCTGCCACGCCCACCAAGCCACACCCACAGAACTGGTAGTAAAAAATTTTTTGAATCCCAACACTGAAAGCGATAAAATATTTCTTGTGAAGCTTCTTTGCCAACTTTCAAAGCCCTTTTCTAGCAATTCCAGGACAGGGAGTCCTCGACGTAAGGACTGCAATCCAGTCCAAAATTCCCGTTGCTGAGCGAGACAGTTGTTAAGTGAATTTGACCCATTTTACAACCTTTTTTGCCGCCATTGTTAAGGGAATCACTGCAAGTTAAGTTAGTCACACAGCGGTTAAGTAAATCTGGCTTGGTGTCCTTTTTACTCTCCCTGTCCTAAGTGAAAGCCCGATCAATTGTGGAGCCGACCGGCAACAGGGAGCTGCAGCCGAGGGATGAAAGAGCCCCATGAGGCTCCAGAGCCGCAGGTTGCCAACTCCTGACCTACACCATTTCAGACAAGTGACTGCCCAGTCTCTTCTTAAAACCTCCAGTGATGGAGTACCCAGTACTTCTAGTGGCAAGCTGTTCTACTGGTTAATTGTCCTCACTGTTAGGAAGTCCAACTACTGTGTTGGGTCTCATTACAGGTGGAGACGAAACAGCGTACAGTGGGGAGGTTCAAAAATTATCCTCATAGTGCCTAGAAAACAACCTGCACCTGAACATCAGCAAGACAAAGGAGACGGTGTTAGACTTCCAGAAGAAGAGAGAGAAACCCATTCCAATTTACATCGAGGGGGGCTGTGTGGAGACAGTTTCCTCCTTTAAATTCCCGGGAGTCTACCTCAGCGAAGATCTCACCTGGAAAATCAACACAACCCAGATGGCCAGAAAGGCCCAACAGAGATTCCATTCCCTCAGGGTCTTGCGGAAGAATAAAGTGGAACAACGGCTGATGACCACCTTTTACTTGTCCACAATACAAAGCGGTCCTCTCCTATTGCATTACGGTGTGGTATGCTGGCTTGACAGCCACGGATAGAAAGACACTTACAGAGGGTGGTGAGCACAACACAAAACATCGTGGGCTGTTCCCTGATACCACTAGATAACCTCACCAGGGCTCGCTGCCTTAGAAGAGTGAGGAAAATCCTCAGGGATGACTCACATCCCGGTCACACTTCTTCAATCTCCTACCGTTGGGTGGGAGATAGGGAATCATTGCCAGCCGCACCAACAGGCTGAAGAACCGTTTCTACCCGTGGGCGGTCAGACTTCTGAATGGAAAATAACTTCATGACAACATAGTATGACAGACTTGCATGTTGTGTAACAAGGTCACGTAGTGTAATAAGGTTGGGACTGGGTTAGGGACGTCTGTCCTTACTGTGAGTTGTGTTGGGTGTGTGTGTGTGCACGAAGGAAGGCTCAGCCAATCTCATGTTGTACACATGTTGTTCGCCGACAATAAAGGTAATAATAAAAAGTTTTTTCTCAGTTCCAGGTTGCTTCTCTCCTTGATGTGTATCCAACCATTGTTTCTTGCCTTGTTCTCTGGTGGTTTGGAAAATAATTTGACCCCTTCTTCCTTGTGGCAGCCCCTCAAATACTGGACTACTGCTATCAGGTCACCCCTAGTTCTTCTTTTCTCTAGACTAGCCAGACCCAAAACCTGTAGCTGTTCTTCATCGTTCAAAAGGAAGGAATCTTTGCGCAGCCTTTCATTCATATCCCGATAAGTAACTTGTGATGACGAATGCTAAAACTGCAAACCATTTTTTTAAAGCTCCATCAAGCTTCAGATTTTAAGGGAAAGCCTTTTATTTAAAAAAAAAACCCAATTAAAAAGAAATTAGGATATTCTTTTGGCCCTCCAAACCGTACAGTCCTATCACATAAGAGCGATTTGATTCCGCTGGTTGTGTGGCTTTGATACGAGGCCCTCGTATCAAAGCCGTTGGGAAAAGCAAGATTTATAATTATTAGAATCTCAATTTGCTGCTAGATTCAATATGCACAAGCCCCGGAAAACAATGGGTGAAAGGGAGTTTTAATAAGCACTCAGTGTGCCCGTAATTAAATCTCAGGTTGTGTTTGGAAAACAAAAATCTCATTTAGTGGCCCTCCGAACATCTGTGTCATTTTCTGCTGGGCAATTAGGAAGCTGTCTGTGAACTGATCAACAAATACAGGTGTTGATATGCAAGGAGCTCCTTGATGACGAGACAGCAGTGTGTCACATCCAGGTGCAGAAAATTGTTTTAAGTTTAAAAGCTGTGACAGACTTAAACACTGGGTCCTATCTGACAAAACGAAATTCAGTGTAGAGAAAAGACAGGTTTTACAATTAGACAAGGAAAAGCAAATGTACAGCTAGGCATTATAAAAAAAGATGCTGAGATTTTAGAAAAAGTGCAGAGAAGAGCAACCAAGAGGATTAGGGGGCTGGAGGCTAAAACATACAACGAACGGTTGCAGGAACTGGGAATGGCTGGTTTAGTGAAGAGAAGGACCAGGGGAGACAGGATAGAAGTCTTCCAATATTTGAGGGGCTGCCCCAGAGAGGAGGAAGGGGTCAAGCTATTTTCTAAAGCACCCAAAGGCCAGACAAAGAATAATGGATGGAAACTGAACAAGGAGAGAGTCAGACTGGAAATAAGGAGGAATTTTCTGACAGTGAGAACAACAATCAACCCATGGTACAGAAGTTGCCCTTGGAAGTGGTGGGAGCGTCATCATTGGAGGCTTTTAAAAAAAGATCTGACAGCCTTTTGTCCCAAATGGGCAGAGGTGGTATTCAGCCAGTTCTGACCAGTTCTGAAGAACCAGTAGCAGAAATTTTGAGTAGTTCGGAGAACCAGGCAATCCCACCTCTGACTGGCCCCGCCAACCCCATCTATTCTCTGTCTTCCATTGAGCCCCAGATTAACAGAATTGGAAGGGACCTTGTAGGTCATCTAGTCCAACCCCACATCCAAGCAGGAGACCCTACACCATTTCTGATAGACGGCAGTCCAGTCTCTTCTTGAAAACTTCCAGGGATGAAGCTCCTACAACTTCCGAACGCAACTTCTGTTCCATGGGTTGATTGCTCTCCCTGTCAGAAAATTCCTCCTTATTTCCAGGTTGAATCTCTTCTTGTTCAGTTTCCATCCATTATTCCTTGTCCGGCCTTCAGGTACCTTTCTCACGGCTTGGAACTGAGCCTGGTGGATATTGCTTCCAACACCTACATGGAAATGGGGACCTACTTGAGGACAGCAAGCTAAAATATATGAAGAACGGGTGCAGGAATTGGGTATGTCTACTCTAATGAAAGGAAGGAGTAGGGGTGACACGATAGCAGTTTTCCAATATTTGAGGGGCTGCCGGAAAGAAGAAGTAGTCACCCCCAGAGGTGGCATTAAGCAGGTTCTGACCAGTTCTGGAGAACTGATAGGGGTAGGGGAGAGAATGGGGATTTTGCAGTAACCTTCCCCTGCCCCACCCACCAGGCCACGCCCACAGAACCGGTAGTAAAAACAAAAAATGGAATCCCACCACCGTTACAGGGTTTCCTGCTTGAGCACTGGGGTGTGGACTAGAAGACCTCCAAAGTCCCTTCCAACTCTGGCTGTGGTGTTCTGGGAGTTCAAGTCCACGCATCTTAAAATGGCTAAGGTTGGGAAGCCATTGAGGTAGGAGGGGTGATGGCAGAAGGCCAGAAACCAGGAGACTGTGAGTTCTAGTCCTGCCTTGGGCCACCCCTGCCTCTTTCAGCCCTAGGAAGGAGTCAAGGGCAAGCCACTTTTGAAAAAGCTTGGCAAGAAAACTACGAGGATTATTCCAGGCGGTTGACTCCAAAGGCGGGTGTGTACATACACACACACACACACACACACAGAGAGAGAGAGAGAGAGAGAGAGAGAGAGAGAGAGAGAGATTGAGAGTTAGTTTTCAATTTAGGACTCTTTTAAAAAGGTCTGCATTCCTTGTTCCGGGAAAAATAATTTACTTGTTGCTTTTACCTGGCTTTCCTCCGTTTCCATGGATTCGTTGGTGCTGGAGATTCTGCGAAGAGAAGAGAATTGTGTTTTTGGAATATCAATGAGCTGCAAATGTACAGTTTCCCCTTCTCGAGCTGTAGGCAAGGACGGCATTTTTTCCTCATCATCTCTTGCAATCGACAAGAACAAAAAGAGACCCCCCCCCCCATCTGAAGGCCGCAGATATTGGAAGCCGACGTTGGGAAAGCAAGGCCTCCATGCATTCGGCCCGGGGTTAATAGAATCAGTAAATTGCAGAGATCCTAGCACACGGAAGTGTTCTGACTTAGGCTTTCTAAGATCATGAAGCTGACTCCTCGTCCTGATAAAAAAAAACCTTTTTTAGTTGGGTTAAAGTGAGTTCCTCTCCAGCAAAGTCCCGTCCAACAGTCTTTTATGAGATTTCACAACAACAGACCTTTATCGAGCTTGGAGAGTTACCAGGCCGATAGCTTTCAAACGCCATGCTGTAGCAGCAATGACTTGGCAAAAAGTCAGGAACAGATCTTCACCCTAATGAATTGAGCGAATTGTCTCCTGCAAAACACCACGCCCCTTTTGCTCCTCTTTATTCCCTGTGGGAGGGGCCATTCACCGTTCACCTGTGGCTTTATTCCAGAGTCGAATCTTGTTCCTTAACTGTTCCCTTCTCCTGGCAGCTCTGCGCATACGCGCACATTGGGAACAGGCTCCAGCTGTTCTTCTTCCCCACTGATCTCCGACTCCGAAGGCAGCTGATAACGGTCGGATGGCCCTGGCCCCATCTCTGCTTCTAACACAGAGCCCTCATCAGACCCTACCCCAGACTCCAAGACTGGTCCATGTTCCTCGCCGACCTCCTCACCGGGGGTGAAATTCAACGACATCGGCCCACCTCCGGAAAGGTGGTAGGGATGATTTGAATCGGTAAAAAATCACCCCGGTTGCTATTACTATTATACCAAGTATACCAAGCTATGCCCACAGAGCAAGTCAGGAAAAATTTTGAATGTCACTCCTGTTCTTCACTATCTGAGTCTGATAGTGGTAGGCCACAATTCTTCCTTGTTCACCACAGAAGGAGGATAGGTTAATATTTTCTTTCTTTCTTTCTTTCTTTCTTTCTTTCTTTCTTTCTTTCTTTCTTTCTTTCTTTCTTTCTTTCTTTCTTTCTTTCTTTCTTTCTTTCTTTCTTTCTTTCTTTCTTTCTTTACAAGAAACCACTTAAGAGAATGCAAACCAGCCAAAATCCTCTGCTTAGCAAGGAAACTGAATTACTCTGTGGGTTTCCAGCCTGGCTTTGCTACGAGGGCCTGTCTTTCCAAGACCAAAGAAATCATGTTTTCCCTCTCCATTTTGATGCCAAAGTTCCAAGTCTTTTCTGGAATGGCCCACGGTAGAAATGGAATAGAAAAATAATATTGTAAGCAGATAATCCTTCCGCATGCTTTCTGGCCCAGACCAGACATCACAGGTTCATATATTCTGGGGTGGAAATGAAAATCGCCTTGGCCTCCCGTTTAAAATGCCACGGAGGCAACTGTCTCTCTTTCTCTGCATCCAGCAATTAGCATCTTATTCGAATTGTTCCCGAGTATCCCTACTTCTAGGCGGGAGGAGAAGGGCCAGGGGAAGAGTAGGGAGTGGATTCCCCTTAGGTCGGTGGCAATCTTGGGTGGAAGAGATGCGTGGAGCGTTCCTGGACAGGAAGAAACTCCCTTTAGATACAGATTGACAGAGTTTTGGAAGGGACCTTGTAGGTCATCTAGTCCAACCCCCTGCCCAGGCACCATTTCTGACAAATGGCAGTCCAGTCTCTTTAAAGAAGAGCAAGCTGCCAAATATACAAAGGATTCCTTCCCCAGTCTTCCTCTCCTTCCTCTCCTCCGCTCCTTCTTCCTCCTCTCTTCTTCTCCTTCGACTTACTTCCGCCCAGCCATTCTTCCCCCTCTGTTCCTCATCCCCCTTCTCTTCCCCTCCACCCTTCCCCCCCTCTTTCTCCCTTTCCCCTTTCCCTTCTCACCCCTCTCCTCCCCTTTCCTTCTTTCCACCCCTCCCTTCCTTTCTTCTTCCATTCTTCCTCCCACCTCTCTGTTTCTACACCTACTCCACTTTTCCTCCTCCTATCCCTTCCCTAGTCCTTCCTTCCTTCTTTTCTTCCTTCCTTTGTGTTCCTACTCCTCCCCCGGTTTTGCTCCTTCTACCCACTTCCCTAACCTCCCTCCCTCCCTTCCTCTCTCCCTCTCAATTTAATTTCCTTCCTTCCTCTCCCTTCTATTTCCTTCCTTCCTCTTTCCTCTTCTCTATTTCCTTCCTTCCTCCCTCCCTCAATTTCCTTCCTTCCTCTCCCTTCTATTTCCTTCCTTCCTCTTTCCTCTTCTCTATTTCCTTCGTTCTTTCCTCCCTCCCTCCCTCAATTTCCTTCCTTCCTCTCCCTTCTATTTCCTTCCTTCCTCTTTCCTCTTCTCTATTTCCTTCATTCTTTCCTCCCTCCCTCCCTCAATTTCCTTCCTTTCTTCCTCTCCCTCCTTTCTATTTCCTTCTTTCTTCTTTCCCCTTCTCTATTTCCTTCCTTCCTTCGCCATTTCCTTCCTTTCTTCCTTCTTTCCTCCTTCTCTCTGTCCCTCCCTCAGCAAACAACAGAAGGCAGTGAGGTAATGACTACAGCTAGAGTTTCTGGATTTTTTTCCCTCTATGCAGCGAAGAACCTTTTTTGCTGCTGAAAAATTGATGGGAATTCACACCAGTGTTATGTGCTGCTTTGCTGCCAATTTTCGACCCTGCTGTCTTGTGGTCTCCGCAGTCTGCCAGCAATCCGCTATCCAGAAATTTCCCATCCTTGCTTGACATGAATCAAAATGCAGCTGCGGGCAGTGGTAGCTTCCCCCCCCCCCGCCCTCCCGAATTTTGCACTGTTCTTCACAACTTTTGTCATGGAGTCTGACTCTGAGGAAGAGGAGGAACCGCCAACAGGGAATGGGAGTGTGGCTCCGGAGGTGGTAGTGGAGGCTGGGGAAGGGCAGAGGCCGGCTGAGCAGTCAGAGCAGGACCCAGGCCCATCCCCTCTCCATCCTAGGTCACGCAGGGAGGAGAGGATCAGGGGAAAGCGAGGTCTACTCAAGAGGAGATTCCCATGATCCTCCTCGCGGCTTGCAGGTGGGAGCTATGGATATGAGTTTGCAACTGCGCAGTTAGAATTTGCAGGAGTCAATTTAGTGTTCACCTTGAAAGAGGTTTATCTTTGCTGGCGTTCTTCCCACGGACTTTTCTCGGTTATTTTTTCCTGGAGTTAATGATTAGTTTATCTTGGCTTGCTTCGGAAATCTCATCAATGCGGTTTGTTTTGGTTTTCTGTTTGCCTCCTTATTTACTTTGGTGACTTTAAACTGTGCCTAATAAAACAGTGAAGTTAAGTTGGGGTTATTTTGAGAGACTACGGGTCTCACAACTTTAGGAATGTGCAGAGAATGCATGCATGGGAGAAATGGCTCACCAAGGCGAGCAGATGAGATAAAAACGAGGCAGGCATATGTAGCAATAACCAGATCGATACACTTTATATTATATTTTCTGTAAGGGATAACAAATTGTACAAAAGTCAGCTTCATAGATCCACTAACCTCAGAAATAATTCAAGTGACAGGGATGGCTGCTTTTGTTTGGAATCCTGGGGACTAATAGAATAACAGAAAGGGACCTAAGAGGTCTTTTAGTCCACCCCCCTGCCTTAGTACTATCTTATGCCATCCCGGTCAAATGGTTGTCTGATCTCTTCGTAAAAACCTCCACTGTTGGAGTATCGATAACATCTGTAGGCAACCTGTTTCACTGGTTTTATTACAGCCATTGTCATGAAATTTCTCCTTAATTCTAAGTCAGGGGTGGGATTCTACCGGTTCGCACCTATTCTCTAGAACTGGTTGTTAACATTCTAAGCAGTTCGGAGAACCGGTTGTTAGAAGAAATTACTGGCCTAATCCTGTAAGGAAGGCAGGAAGGAAACATTCTGGTGTTGCTTACAAAAACTGCCTCTCTGTTAACCCTTATTCCATTCTTGGCAGGACTAGACTTCCTATCTCAGGAACTTCTTTGGAGCTTTTCCCCCTCCTTTGATGGTACTTTGGAGTGACCATTCAAAGTCACAATGGCACTGAAAAAGTGACTTATGACCATTTTTCACACTTACGACTGTTGCAGCATCCCCATTGTCATGAGGGGCCAGGCGAGGAGATGCGTGCCTCGATGTGAATGATATTGAGTTGGCCATGCCCAGCCAGTCACATGACCACCAAGCCATGTCCACCCAATCACATGACCACCAAACCACACCCACCAACTAAGCCACACCCACAGAACCAGTTGTTAAAAAATTTGAATCTCACCCCTGTTCTAAGTTGCTTTTTTTCTTGACGAGTTTTCATCCATTACTTCTGGTCCTGCCTTCAGGTGCTTTGGAGAATAGCATGACTCAGAGATGGGGTTCCAATTTTTTTACTACTGCTTCTGTGAGTGTGGCTTGGTGGGCTTGGCAGGGGAAGGATACTGCAAAATCCCCATTCCCTTCCCACCCCACTAACCTGCTTTTCAGCTCTGTTCTCCTGTGCAGGGCAACCAAAGAACACCCAGCCGATCCGCTGGGGCTCAATGGGAGACGGAGAATAGATGGGGTTGGCGGGGCCAGTCAGAGGTGGGATTTGGCCAGTTCTCCGAACTAATCAAAATTTCTGCTATCAGTTCTCCAGAACGGTTCAGAACCTGCTGTATTACCACCTCTGGGGGTGACTACTTCTTCTTTCTGGCAGCCCCTCAAATATTGGAAAACTGCTATCGTGTCACCCCTACTCTTTCCTTTCATTAGAGTAGACATACCCAATTCCTGCACCCGTTCTTCATATATTTTAGCTTGCTGTCCTCAAGTAGGTCCCCATTTCCATGTAGGTGTTGGAAGCAATATCCATCTGGCTCAGTTCCAAGCTGTGAGAAAGGTACCTGAAGGCTGGACAAGGAATAATGGATGGAAACTGAACAAGGAGAGATTCAACCTGGAAATAAGGAGGAATTTTCTGACAGTGAGAACAATCAACCCATGGAACAGAAGTTGCATTCGGAAGTTGTAGGAGCTTCATCCCTGGAGGTTTTCAAGAAGAGACTGGACTGCCCTCTGTCAGAAATGGTGTAGGGTCTCCGGCTTGGGTGGGGGGTTGGACTAGATGACCTACAAGGTCCCTTCCAATTCTGTCAATCTGTTAATCACTGGAGACCAAATGGAGGCTGGAGGCTGATGAACAGAAACATGTGTGGTTCTGGGCCACTGACCCCATGGAGTCAAGAGTGAGAAGTTTTTTTTTTATTAAAGTTTTTTATTTTAACAACAAACAAAACCACATAAAACATACAACATAAAACATAAAAACATCATCCTCCTTCATAGATTTACAAACAGTGTATCGGTTGGTTTATCACTTTTTTTTTGTGCATCCGTTTCCTAAATGCCAATATAGTTATATTACATAATAACTCATATTATCGATCAACAATTGTATAACCTAGTATCATTCCTAAGAAATCATTTAGCTATAATTTTATTAATTCATACTTTAACGAGATAACTATAATTTACTTAATTTATTTTGCAACAAATCATAAGAGTGAGAAGTTTTTATACCTCCTCTTGGGCTTTGAACTTGAGCTTCCTGTTCCTGTGCAAGGACATTGTGTTCTATTGGCTGTTGTAGGGGTCGTAGCTGGCTCTGTAGGTTGTCTGAGATAAGTTTGGTTGTAGCCTGGAGGGTGATGCAATGTCCCCAGGAGACTGTGCCATTGGTGAGCTCTGCTGCTAAATGGTAGAGGGTTAATCCTATTATGCCCAGAGAGGTCATGTCTTAATCCCATCGTCCTGCAGCTTGGAGCAGGGGTGAGTTGCTACCCATAACTAATTTTATGGCCAGTTTGGTGAACTGGCAAATCCCACCCCGGCTGCCCCCCCTTCCCTCACAGGAGTCCCCACACAGCATGTATTGGATACGAGGTAAGTGCAGGAGGCTCGGGGAGGCCGAAAAATGGGATGCCCGGAGGCTCCGGAAACCCAGAAACGGGCAGCTTCCACCCTCCAGAGGGATCCCGGAGCCTGGGGAGGCCGTTTGCGCCCTCCTGGAGGCTCGAGAAAAACCTCCGGAGGTCCAGGAGGGTGAAAAACAGACCTCCCGGAAGTTCGGAGGCCCGTTTCTGGCCTCCGAATGGCCTCTGGAGCCCAGGGGAACTTGTTTTCACCCTCCCGGAGGCTCAAGGAAAGCCTCCGGAGCTCGGGAAGGGTGAAAAGCCACCCCTCCCTGTGGTGCGGGGGGCCGACTAGGCCGGCCCACCATGGCCACGCCCACCCAGCAACCAGGCCCAGAACCAGCTGCTGCATTTTTCGAAGCCCACCCCTCGAGCTGAAGGTCTTTTGTCTTGTAGATAGGCTGACCCAGTCTTTCTCAATGGGTACCAAATATCTGCTGGGGGCTATTTTAGAAAGACTTGCGGGGGGGGCTGCTTTGCGCCTCCAAGAGCACGTTCCTCTGGTTCTCCTTTAGGGAAATATAACGTTCTGACTTTTTAATGCTTCCCAAAATATTTCATTCTTCTGGGAGTGGGGTGGCTTCCCACGGTTGGAAGAAAATATCCTTCTGGGTTCAGTTCCAAGCGGGGAAGAAAGACACTGGAAACATGGAGGCTGTTTGGAAAGATGGTTTAATGGCGGACAGGAGGACCACCTGGCTTGGAGCTCCGAAGTGAAAAAGGACGATCACATGCTTCAGGGTGTTGGGTGAAGGAAAAGAAGAAGAGGGGCAAGACGCTGAGAGACCCTGAGTTATATACCCTCTGCTAGGCCCCACCTTAGTGTTTCCTGTTCCTGTGTAAGAAATGTATCCCATTGGCTGTCAGACTCCCAGGGGTGGGAACTAACTTTGTAGGCTTTGACTGGACCACACGGCTTCACCTGTAGTGCTGGCTGAGGCAATCTTCCCAGGCCAGGTGGTGAGATGGGCGGAGGCCTTTGTTATGTAGAATACTCTGGCCCAGGCCTTAACGGCCCATCCATTAACAAACTTGGAGGGGTGAGCTTCTGCTTCTGAGTTTCTACTTCTCTTTTTTTAGGGGAAATATTCTGCCTTTGTAGTATATCCTAAAGTTTTCCTAGGAGAGGGTGGGTGCTAACTTCCTACATCACATAGGGGAAATTAAGACCAGCTTCCTCCTCCTTCTCCCCCGCTCCCTGTCTCTGGCTGTTTTGCTTGCTTTCCTCATTGGGGGGGGGGGAACCCCCCACCCTTCATCTACAGACCATCCTCTCTTTGGCAGAAAACTTTCTTGTTAAGATGACCTTAATGGACTCATTAGTTTTAATTAGCTTGACCAGTCGGTTTAGAGGTGATGTACTCCAAAGATACCAGGAGACCTAGAATCCATAAACAGAGACTAATTGAAGCTATTAAAGCTATGGCCCCGGGGCTGTTCTTTGAGAGAGAAGCTGAGAGCTTTGAATTCAAACTCCTGGCCATTTCCAAGAGACCCCCATCCATTTAGATTAAGGGGGGGGGAGGGAAAGAAGGAGGGAGGGAGGGATGTGAGGTTGGACATTCGCAGGGTGGAGGGAGGCTGGATTCGGCAGCCTCATCTGTTGAGCAGCAGATTGAAGATGGGAGTGAGGCGATCATTTGGATGGATGGATCCCCTAAAGATGTTTTGAAGAGGGGGAAATTAAAAAAAAAAGGCTGCCTGCAACTCTTCAAAGCAGCCATTTCTTTGTCCGGTATTGCGAGCCATGATCCAGCGAGATGATGGCTTTTATAAAATTGCAGGTAGCCACCTGATCCTGGGAAAAGACACAGCTGCTTTTAAGAGTCATGAGTCTATCTATCTATCTATCTATCTATCTATCTATCTATCTATCTATCTATCTATCTATCTATCTATCATCTATCCATCCATCCATCCATTCATCCATCTATCTTCTATTTATCATCCATTTATTAGCTATCTTTATCTGCCTATCTGCCTATCTATCTATCTATCTATCTATCTATCTATCTATCTATCTATCTATCTATCCATCCATCCATCCATCCATCCATCCATCCATCCATCCATCCATCCATCCATCCATCCATCTATCTATCTATCTATCTATCTATCTATCTATCTATCTATCTATCTATCTATCTCTATCGATCATCTATCTTCTTTCTTTCTTTCTTTCTTTCTTTCTTTCTTTCTTTCTTTCTTTCTTTCTTTCTTTCTTTCTTTCTTTCTTTCTTTCTCTATCTATCTATCTATCTATCTATCTATCTATCTATCTATCTATCTATCTATCTATCTATCTATCTATCTATCTTGTCTGTCTGTCTCTGTCTCTGTCTCTTTCTCTGTTTCTGTCTCTCTCTTTTTCAGGAAATGATGCAGCTGCTTTAAAGAGTTACAGACATACGATTCTGAGCAAACCCCTTAGAGGTGCAGACAAGTGTTACACTTGCAACCCCCTCATGCTTTTGTGGACTTTTTGAATAAAATCTGAATACTACTCATCCCCACTGGATATTATAGCAATAGCACTTAGACTAATATACTGCTTATAAGTGGTTTACAGAGTCAGCCTCTTGCCCTCCACAATCTGGGTCCTCATTTTATCGACCACAAAAGGACGGAAGGCTGAGTCAACCTTGAGCCGGTGAGACCCGAACTGCCAAACCGCTGGCAGTCGGTGATCAGCAGAAGTAGTCTGCATTCTAACCACTGCACCATCGCAGCTCTTATATAGATTGTATCTTGCTCTGAAGTAATAAAAGCAGTATTTCTAGGTTCAATACTCCAAATGTAGCTGACCCTCCTCTCATTTACATATTATCTTTCCTAGCGCTGAGCACTGTGAAATAAATTCTCCAACATTTCCTCCATTCATTTACTAATAATTCAATAAATGGGCCTGCACAACATTTGCTATACCGAAATTCCTGGATGCTGCATTTCACACATATATATGAATCTTTTCCTTCCCCTCCCCCCTCCTCTCTCTTCCTCTTCCTCTTCCCTTTATCCTCTTCCTTCTTTCTCCCTTCTACTTCCTTCTTCCTGCCCTTCCTTCTCCTTCTCTTCCTTTCTTCCACTTTTTCCTTTCTTTCTCCTCCTCTTCCTTCCCTCCTTCCTTCCTCCCCCCCTCTCTCTTCCTCTTCCCTTTATCCTCTTTCTTCTTTCTCCCTTCTACTTCCTTCTTCCTGCCCTTCCTTCTCCTTCTCTTCCTTCCTTCCACCTTTCCCTTTCTTTCTCCTCCTCTTCCTTCCCTCCTTCCTTCCTCCCTCCTCCTCCTCCTCTTCCTTCCCTCCTACCTTCCTTCCCTCCTGCTCCTCCGCTCCCTTCCTTTCCTCTTCCTTCTCCTCCTTCTCCTTCCTCCCTCCTTCTCTTTCCTCCTCCTCTTCCTCCTCCTGATCAAACCAGCGGAAGCTTTTTAAAAATAAAATATCAAGCTTAATTCGATGGCAATGCAGATTACTGACCCCGTTCCCCGTTCCCCCAAATGCTCATTTTAGAGCATGAAAACAAGGCGTATATTCATGCCAAAATCTGTTCGTGGAACCACATTAACAGCTCTTTGCTTCCCACTCTTTGCAACTGCATAACCTGGTATGTGCAGTAATGCCCAATTAGCATAACAGCCACCGAGTAAGAGCTATACAGCACATAGGCAATAGCCTTCAATCCGTTTTTAGATTAATCACCGCATGAGTTTGGGGTGTATTGTTCTTTCTTCCATCATGACTAGCTTTTGACCCCCCGAGTTTTGACCCCCGAGTTCCCGCGGCTGCAGCTCAGATCCAAAACAAAAGTTCTGAGTGCTCAAACAGCAACATCACTTTCCAGGAAAAATAAAACAACCACAACAACCCGTGATGTCTCCCTGATGGAAGCATATAAATCACGATTATAACATGACAGTTTAGCCATATGGAAAGAAGATTCAGCAGAGGGCACAGACAGAGTGTCTACTCCAACTGGATGGGTACACTAATTTCTTAATGGAGGAAGGGAGGGAGGGCCATTACTCTAACTACACTTTAATTCAGGATTATATATATATATATATTCATATATATATAGTATTCAGCTTTGCTTGGGTATTTTCCCACGTCATTGTAGTTGTGCTTTTAAAGTTGGCAGAATTGCTACAACTTTAAAAGCACAACTACAATGACGTGGGAAAATACCTGAGCAAAGCTGAATACCATACATGTAAGTACCCTGTAGCAACGTTTCGGCAGAATCTCATCTGCCATCATCAGGCTTCCGTATTGTGTTTGTCTGTGAGTCAGACTTTTACAGTTGTTTCAGTTTTAAATTTGGGGCTAGCCTACTGCTGTGCCAGAATGGTTTTTTCTTCATCCTGGATTGGTTGGGAGTCTTGGTCTGTGTTTATTGGTCTTGGAGTTTGCCGTGTTCTGCTTGATTGGTATTTCTAATATCTTCTGTCTGTTTTGTGGCTTTTTTGTGTGTGTCTTGATTGGCTGCCAACATTGTGTTCCTGTATTGGAGGCTTTTAGTGCAGCTTTGCTCTGAGTAAATGGACGGCTATCATTAGTTAGGAAGCTAGGTTTCATCTGGGTGCCTGGTTGGGGTGTGTTTGAGCTGGAGGTATCAGGGGGGATCTATTTGTGCCCAGGTGTTTGCCTGGCTAGTAGTGTGGAGATTTTTTTGTTTGTGAGTGCAGACTTCCAAATAATTGACAGTCTGGTGGAATCATCTCTTCTATTCTTGCTTTCAGGTCTTTTTTTCAATCTCTATGGCTTCTCTGATAATTCTGATATAAATATATAATTCATATTTTATTGTATCCATCTGGTGGGTTACCAGATCAATCAGTTCTGCATCCCAGGCCCCGTGCCTGTTGTAAGCAGGATCACATTTGCTGAAGAAACAAGACAACTTTGTGTGTTGATTAGAGTTGGCACACTATTTCACATCTCCTATGTTTGTGCTCTCCTGACTTCTTCCTTTAACACCACCCCTGAGTTCCTGAGAACACAATAATTAAAGGGGTTGCCACAAAGAAAAAAAAAGGTGTGTGTGTGTGTGTGTGTGTGTGTGTGTGTATGTGTGTGTGTGAATCTATTCTCCAAACCACCCGTGGGCGCTTCATCACTTGAAGCTTTCAAGAAGAGATTGGACTACCGTTTATCTTGACTTCCTGCTTGAGAAGGGGGTTGGGCTAGAAGATCTTCAAGGTCCCTTCCAATGCTATTGTTCTATGTTCTAAATATGAGCCAGCATTACGGCTGTGAGCTTAGTTGACTCCCAGCTGCTCGCTCCTCACCCAACTACATAAAATCTTGCTTTCTGCAATCTGCTTGCAAGGAGAAGCTGCCTGGAGTACATTTGGACAATCTCGTGATCTCACCTCTCTCCAGAGAGACTTTGCTAGCCTGGGTTTATCATTGGGCCGCCAATATCCACTCATGTAGTTACATTCATATGTGCAGCGTGCCATGTCTTCAATAGAAAAAAACTGCCCCACCAATCCTTCAAATTCCTCTGGCCAACAACCTGATACCAGCTCACAAAATGCCTTCACTTTGGCATCATCTCAGTGTTGTGGTCTGTCGGTTGCTGGCCTCTCCAACAGCCAAATCAGAAGAGGAGGAGGAGGAGGAGGTGTGGGAGTCAGGGTCAGCATCAGGGCAAACTTGGGAGCTCCAAGGGGGAAGAGGGAATGGAGTTAGGAGAGAGAGAGGGAGGGAGGGAGGGAGGGAGGGAGGGAGAGAGAGAGAGAGAGAGAGAGAGAGAAAGAGAGAGAGAGAGAGAGAGAAGCGGAGCCTGGACCATCTGTCAGCCCACAGATGGAGAGTCAACAGCCTTCAGGTCTGGAGGTGGCTGATGAAGAAGAGGAGGAACACCTGGGTCCAGTGCCTGACGTGTGGATGTGCAGAAGGCAGAGGAGAGGAGAGCAGTGGAAATCTATGAGCTGGTCCTTGGGACGGAAGAGCCATGGCTGCTAGTGAAGCCTCACCCTAGCTCTGGGGATAAAAGGCAGGGGGCGGAGATGAAGAGGTATAGCAGACCAACTATTCATCTTCCAGTCGGCCAGACTTCTTAGCTTGCAAGAAAAACGTTTTGCTGGAGCTGCCGGCATTCCTAATAAAGGAATCTTTTGAATTTACATCAGAGGATTTGTCGTGTTTGGGGAGTTGGGTCAGAACACTTGGTTTGTTGCTAAGGCTACTTGCTGTTTTGGTTCCTTGCATGGTTGCCCCAAATCCTGATGTCCAGCAACACCTGTATCTGCTTCAACCTGCTGCCTTCTCTACACCAAAGATTTGTGTGTGTGTGTGTGTGTGTGTGTGTGTGCATGTTTAAGGCAAGAGGAAGAAGGACTATATGTATGGGTGAATACAGGTAAGTCCTCAATTTACAGTCACAGCTGAGCCCAATGTTTCCACTGTTAATTGAGTCACGCGATCCCCTTTTGTGACCAGCAAAATCAACGGGGAAGCCAGACTCACTTACGAATTTAACAACGGCAGTGATTCACTTAACAACTTCCTAAGGGTGAGGACAATTAACCGGCGGAACAGCTTGCCACCAGAAACTATGGGCGCTTCAATTGCTGGAGGATTTTAAGAAGAGACTGGACGGTCGCTTGTCTAAAATGGTGTAGGTTCTCCTTGCTTGTGCAGGGGGCTGGGCTAGAAGACCTCCAAGGTCCCTTCCAGCTCATTCATTCTATCCTAAGCAGGGGTGGGATTCAATTTTTTTTAACGGCCAGTTCTGTGGGCGTGGATAGGTGGGTGTGGCCATGTGACTGGCTGGGCATGGCTTCTTTTGTTTCACACACACACACACCCCGTTCCTGGGCCTCAGGGAAACCTCCTGGGTGAAGTAACAAGACAGCGAGGAGGATCCCAGCACGGCTGATTGTTGGAACAGCTGATCATCGGGAGGGGAAAAAAAGAAATCCCTTAAGGAGTGATTGGGTGGGTGGGGAAATGCAGACTGGGCCGGGCGGAGAGGGCCGGGGCCACTAGGGGCACAAATTGCCGGTTCTCCAAACGATGCAGAATTGTAACAACCGGGTCTATAGAACCAGTAAAATCCCTGATTCTAAGATTCCTAAGAAGTGACAATCCCAGCATCCTGGGATGCAGGCAACCATCGTAAATGCACGCCACTCAACAAGCATCCAAATTTTCATCCCATGACAAAGGGGATGCTGCAATAGTCGCAAGTGTGAACAAAAAACAGTCCTAAGTCACTTTTTTTCCCCAAGGCCGCCATAACCTGGAATGGCCATTAAATGACCGGTTGTAAGTCACGGACTAGCCACAGGCAGCTTCTGTTAGATTTTTCTAAGCCACCGTTCCCTCCGTGTGGCCTCAGCACCTCATTTTCCGAGGAGCAAACGCCTCACAATCAATTTAGGCAGCCGCCAGGTGCGCATTTCCAACAGTAGCTGAGGTGCCATTCATTTGCGGGCGAGTGTGATTGATTGAGTCCTCTCTCTCTCTCTCTTTCACTGCTCGGTGCAGGGTGTGCTTTCTGAATTCAAATCTGCTTCATGCCAAAGCGACGCGAGAAAGCCTCCAAACTGAGGTCCAAGGAGAAAAAGAGTTTGAAGACATAGCAGGGAGACGTGAAGGATGAGAGGGAGGGAGAACCTGCAGACCAGGTAGCAATAGCAAGCAACAGCACTTAGACTTATAGACCACTTGATAGTGCTTTACGGCCTTCTCTAAGCGGCTTACAGGGTCAGAATGTTGCCCCCAACAGTTTGGGTCCTCATTTTACCCACCTTGGAAAGATGGAAGGCTGAGTTAACCAAGGACAGGCTTTAAAAAAATTTAGCAAAGGGTTATCTGCCTGGTTGCTGGGTGGGCGTGGCCTAGTCCTCCTCCTGAATCATGGGGGGGGGTTTTTCCCCTCCCTGGGCTCTGGGGGGCTCTTTGGAAGCCAGAAACAGGCCCATTTCCAGCCTTCCTGAACTTACAGGAGGCCCGTTTTTCACCTTCTTGAAGCCTCTGTGTATATCCTACACTTACCTGCATCCAAAACGGGAGGAGCAGGGTGGCCGGGGTGGGATTTGGGTTTTTTTTTTCCAAACAGCGCAGAATCTTAGCTAGAGACTCTCCTGGATCCCTGCACAGCCCATCCCCGGAGTTAACCTTGAGCCTGGTGAGATTTGAACTGCCCAATTGCAGCCAGCTGGCAGTCAGCAGAAGTAGCCTGTAGTACTGCACTCTAACCACTGGGCCACCCGTAGGTAGGCGCATTCTAGTTTTCAGACGTTTCAACGGTGACGTGATAACAGCGTTCCAGTATTTGAGGGGCTGTCACGAAGAAGTGGGGGGGGGTCAACTTATTCTCCAAAGCCCCGTAAAGCAGGACAAGAAACAATGAATGGAAACATCGAGGAGAAAAGCAACCTGGAATTAAGGAGAAACTCCCTAAGAGTGAGAACAATTCACTAGTGGAACGGCGTCCCTCTAGAAGTTGTAGGTGCTCCAACACTGGAGGCTTCTAAAGAAGAGACTGGACACCGCTTGTCTCAAGTGGTATATAGAGTGCCCTGCTTGAGCATGGGGTTGGGCTAGAAGATCTTCAAGGCCCCCTTCCCACTTTTTTTCTGATTGATTTGTTTTCTCATAAGAAATGGAGCTGTCTTGTTTTCAGTGATCAAGTCTGGAGAGGGTTCTTTCAAGGAACTTAAAATAGGTTCATCGTTTGCTTGTGGCTTACACATGGATATAGGTGTGCTTCAAGGAAACCCCTTGAAGCCAGTGGGTTGAGTCTGAACTGCGCTTACTTCCATGCTATGAAGAGCCATGGTGGCGCAGTGGTTAGAATGCAGCATTGCAGGCAAAATCTGTCCACCACTAGCAGTTTGATCCTGACTGGCTCAAGGTGGACTCAGCCTTCCATCCTTCCGGGGTCGGTAAAATGGGGACCCAGATTGTTACGAGCAAGAGGCTGATTTTGTAAACCTCCAAGAAAGGGCTGTAAAGCACCGTGAAGTGGTATATAAATCGAAGTACTACTGCTATTGCTACTGTTATTGATTTCAAGCAGATTACAGGTAGTCCTCGTCATACAACAATTCATTTAGTGACTGTTCAAAGTAACTAGGACACTGAAAAAAAGTGGCTTATGACCATTTTACACACTTACTGTCAAACCCCATTGGGGTTTGCCATACCTGGTGGGTGGGGAATTAAGAAAGCAGCGGCACCAACAATCATTTTATTCTTCAGTGCAGACTTAGGTAGTAGATTGCAGAAAGATAGATCTCTGAGTGAATCTGTGATTCTGTGAGCGACTCAATCTGCCTGTCTGCTTTGCCTGATTTTGGGTAAAAGTTGCTCTTTTTTAAATAAAAAATTCAATATTTACATCAATATTTCCAATATTTACATATAAACCACGCCCAGCCAGTCACATGACCACCAAGCCACAAATTAGGCCACAACCCACAGAACCAGTTGTTAAGAAATTTGAATCCCACCCCTGGTGGGGCATGGTTCCTGCTGGAAGGCAGTGACTCCCAGTGCTGACTATACAACAGACGTATACCTGAAGTGCACTCAGTTTGTGCCAAGGCTCCGGCCTGAATAAACCTGGATTCTATTTCATGGCTCCAGAGTGTTTGTGCTTCTGTGTCAGCCAGGTACAGAGCTTGGATCATTGAGAATTACAACTGTTGCAGCATCCCCCGAGTCATATGATCAAAATTTTGATGCTTGACCACTGGTTCCCAGGGATAAATTCTGCTGATGACCTGCTTAACAACCAAATGGGTTTACCGCCATAACTGTGGGTTCCATTACCATCGTAAGTTGAGGACTCAACTCCCTGTACTGCTAGAACCAGCAGAATTTTCCTGCTCCATCCAGTTTAAGCCCTTTGGGCAAATAAAAAATGACAATATTTCTCCTCATCCAAAGTATCTCAGATTCTGTTGTTTCTACCAGCTGGATGAAGGGCACGGAGAACTGGATAATTGCAGCTGGTTGCTTCAGTGTCACCATAACCTGCAGACAATGTCACGGACAAGTGTCACTGGCATATCCAGCTACATCTAGCTTTTATTTCAGGGTTCATTTCTGGGCAGGGATGAAGATAAAGGACTTTCCGTCTGTTTTTTTGAGACCATCAAAACTGGATTTAGTTGAGCTGAAAGGGTTGCTTATTACGGTGAGAAAAGAATTGAACAACCAAGTTGGAAGGGACCTTAGAGGTCTTCTAGTCCAACCCCTGCTCAAGCAGGAGAGCCTTTCTATGAGTGCAAAAGTCCTGCATCTGAGCAGCAACGATAGGTTTAGCTAGGTTTCGGTAAACCAATAGCTATAGGTTTTTATTTGGAGCTGTGTCTGTGAAAATAGTGGGCCATTAGTTGAACATGAACAGGTGATAAAACACAGCAATTAAAATTATTTTGGCCTGGTATTGAGAAGGCAATTTGATTTCCTTGTACAGGGAGCTTGTTCTGACCTCAGCTGACCCAAAAAGCACTAAGCAGACTGCCTTTGATGCAGAGCCCTCGTCCGAGCCTTCCTCAACCTCCAGGGCTGACCCAGTTTCCTTCCCAGCCTTCTCACTGTCCGACTCTGCTGCCAGCTCCGCTACCCGCCAGCTGGCTACAACAGCGCTGTCAACTTACAACTATTAGTAAAAAGAAGGAGTCCTTGCAGATTTTTACTCCACTAGTTGTTGCCAGTACGGTCATGTGGTCAGCATGATGTCACAGAATGCTCTTAGCTTCCCACTACAGTGGTACCTATTTATCTACTCGCATTTGCATGCGTTCAAACTGCTAGCTTGGCAGGAGCTGGGAGAAGGACGAGAGCTCACCCTGTTGTGTGGCGCTCGGGTCTCAAACCTGTGTTGCCGGCTTTCCAGAAGACAAGCTCAATGTCTTAACTGTGAGCCACCACACCACCCTGGTTCATTTAATGAGTATTCAAAGTTACAGTGGCGCTGAAAAAAGTGACTGTTTCACACTTAAGACGGTTGCAGCATCCCCATGGTCATGTGATCAAAATTTGGTCCCTTGGCAACGGGCATGTATTTATGACAGTTGCAATGTCCTGGGGTCATGTCACGTGATCCCCTTTTGTGACCTTCTGACAAGCAAATTCAATGGGGAAGCTAGATTCACTTTACTGACTTTACAACTACAATGATTCTCTTAGCCAGTATAGCCAGAAATGTCATAAAATGGGGCAAAAGGCACTTAACTGTATTGCTTAGCGACAGAAATTTTGGGCTCAATTGCGGTTGTAAGTCCCCCTGCTCTTTAGCACAAGAGAATTTTAGGAGTTGAAGTCCAGCCTACTTAAAGTTGCTAAGTATGAGAAACACTGCTCCCAGTTGTTGGTGTTTATGAGACAAAAATCAATCACTGAAGTTTCCTGAAATATTCATCAAGCAATTCAACCCCTCCTGTTTTCTTCATTCATAGAAATAAGCTTTGCATCCTTTGGCAAAGCAGCCAAAACAGTACTATGGGACAACATAGATTAGTAACACTGCTATCGTTTGATTTAAAACTGTATTCTACAAAAGCCTGGTACATCCAGAGAAAACAAGTAGGTAAGATATCCTGCAGTGATCAATAAGAGGAAAGGGTAACAAATTTAGCCAGATTGTGTAAGATTACTTTTTATCTAGCAAGTGGGTTGCTATCAGATCATGAAATCCGTAGAGGAGGCGGTGTTGCTATCTTCTATAAAAAGTCCTTACATCTAAAAAACATCCAAGTTACCCAGGAGCTTGCTCTTCCTGAGACCATCGTCTGTGAACTATCCTTAAATATCACAATTCGATTCTTACTATGTTACAGAGCCCCTGATTATGACATCGAACATGCAAACAAGCTAAATACACTACTAACATGGGCAGCATCCTGCCCACACGCTTTTATCTTTCTTGGTGACTTCAATTTACTTCATATTAACTGGACCCTTAATGAATGTACAACTGAACCCACACATGCAACCTTATACAATGCAATAACAAATCTGGGACTAGAACAACTAGTAACCAACAACACTAGACTTAACAACTGCCTCGATCTCATCTTCTGCAATAGTTTGAATTCAATTTATGGAATACAAATTAAAGAACCCTTTTCCAACAGTGACCACAACATGATAGACTTTTGTCTCAATGTACGTCCACACAAAAATCATCACAACGACGGAATCCCCAATTATAACTTCAAAAAAGGCAACTATGATCTTATAAACAATGATCTCTCATCCCTTGATTGGCAATTTCTATTCACTGGATGCAATACTGTAGAAGACCATCACAACATATTTTTACTTGAAGTCAAAAGAGTCATCAAACTAAATGTACCATTAACAACTCCCAAAACCAGAAAAAACAAATTACCCATAACAATAAGGAAGCTTCAATCCAAAAAGAAATCACTTTGGCGGAAAAACAAATCTGGTCATGTTGCCAACTTCAAAAGTCGATACAAAAATGTATGCCACCAGATAAAAACTGAATGCACCAATTATCACATTAAACAAGAAGAAAACCTTCTACGTACCAATTCCACCTGCACTTTCTACAATTTTGTAAACAACAAACTAAAAGACTCAAGGTCCATCCCACCCCTGAAAGGACCTAATGGTAAAGACTCCAATGATGACACTATTAAAGCCAACATCTTTAACACATTCTTTGGCTCAGTATCTGTAAACAGCAATGGATCATGCCCAGTATTTCCTGGTTGAACCACAGACAACTACAATGATCTAATACGTATCGATTTTACAGAAGACAATGTTGAAAAAGCACTACGGAATCTAAAACCATCTCTATCTATTGGACCAGACGGAATATGTGCCTACTTCTTTAAAAAGCTATCCACTGCCATAGCCGAACCTCTAAGCATAATCTTTGAAAAATCTTTCAGGACCAGCTCCTTGCCAAAATTATGGCCACAAGCCACGGTCATCTCCATCTTCAAAAGTCACGGTCATCCCCATCTTCAAAAAGCCTAGTTGAAAATTACTGACCAATCTCTTTATGCTGTGTCACCTGTAAAGTCATGGAATCAATTATTAACCAATCCATCATCCTCCACTTAGAAACAAACAACCTACTCTCTAATAAACAATTTGGTTTCAGGAAAAAACTATCATGTAATCTGCAACTCTTACACTGCAAAAACATATGAACTACACAACTCGATCAGGGCAAAGCAATAGACGCAATCTACATAGACTTCTGTAAAGCCTTTGATTCAGTGGTACACGACAAACTACTCCTAAAACTAAAATCTTATGGTATCTCTGGACACCTGCACAACTGGATAGAAGCATTCCTGTCAAACAGACAACAAATGGTCAAAATTGGGAGCGTCATATCAAATTCTGTACCCGTCAACAGTGGTGTCCCCCAAGGCAATGTTCTAGGACCAACTCTTTTCATACTCTACATAAATGACCTCTGTGATCATATCAGTAGCAACTGTATTCTCTTCGCTGATGATGTAATGCTATTCAACACCACAGACAATACTGCTATCCTTCAAAAAGACCTTGACTATGTATCAGAATGGTCAAGCAAATGGCAACTTCAAATCTCAACAAATAAATGCTCTGTCCTACATATTGGCAAAAAAAATCAGAAAATAAAATACAAGACCTTGTTGATGATCCAAACTCTGTCAAGGATCTTGGAGTACTCATCTCAAATGATCTAAGTGCTAGAGCCCACTGTAACTACATAGCCAAAAAGGCATTAAGAGTTGTTAACCTAATCCTACGTAGCTTTTTCTCTGGTAATATTACATTAATAACTAGAGCATACAAAACATTTGCTAGACCAATACTCTAATACAGCTCATCATTCTGGAACCCACATTACATATCTGATATTAACACAGTTGAGAAAGTCCAAAAATATTTCACAAGAAGAGTTCTCCACTCCTCTACTCGTTGCAGGATACCTTATGCCACCAGACTCAAAATTCTAGACCTAAAAAAAACCTAGAACTATGCCACCTTCGGTCTGATCTAAGTATAGTATATAAAATCATACATTGTAATGTCCTGCCTGTCAATGAATACTTCAGCTTCAACCATAACAACACAAGAGCAAACAATAGATACAAACTCAAGGTTAACCGCACCAAACTTGATTGCAGGAAATACGACTTCAGCAACAGAGTGGTCAATGTCTGGAATACTCTACCTGACTCTGTGGTTTCTTCCCCAAATCCTAAAAACTTTAACCTTAGACTGTTTACTATTGACCTCACCCCTTTCCTAAGAGGTCTGTAGGGGGCGTGCATAAGCGCACCAAAATGCCTAGTGTCCCTGTCCTATTGTTTCTTTCTTTTTCCTTATATGTATCCATGTATTCATAACTATGTTTTTACTTATACCTATTATCTTGTAAGCAATTGACAAAAATAAATAAATAAAAATAAATAAAAAAATATTTCAGTTTTTATTGCTTGTGATACCTATTGCCTTTAAACTAGCACCCTCCTTGTGTATGTGGGTGGTTTTTTTTTGTGCATCCTGAATCATTTTTATTGCTGAGTTTTCTCTAACCAGGAACAAACCAGCATTGTTCTTTAATTCTTGATACTTTCCCCCTTGCTGTTCATAACCATAGATTTCAAAAATATTGTGGAATTCAGTCCTTTGCATGCTGCAGAATCCAAATTAAATTATTTACAACTGATGGCTGGGCAGGTCTGCTTGACCGTATCCAGTAACAACATCCATTACATTTTTTTTCACAGCAATGATTTTTATAAAATGACCTAATGTTGGTATGCCACCAAAGAAATTGTCTAGAATGGGGGTCCCCAACTCTTTTGCTACAGATCCGCACTGGTCCTCAGCCCACCAGGAACCGGGCTGCACAAGTGAGCAAGCCCCATCTGCACACACACACAGGATCCAAGCATTTGGCCATTTGTGGGGGGGGCATTTTTGGTGCAAAAACAGCCTGTAAATGGCCCCCCAAACAGCCTGCCAATGGCCAAAAAACAGGCCATTTTCTGTCTGTTTTTGGTGTGAAAAATGGCTGGAAACTGGCCTGGACAAGGCCCCTCAAATGGCATGGAAACGGGTCAGGAAATGGCCCGAAAAAATAGCCTGAAAATGGGCAAAAACCATGCAGTTTCCCAGGCCATTTTCAGGCTGTTTTTGAGCCAGTTTTAGGCTGGTTTTCACGCCAAAAATGGCCTGAAAAATAGCCAAAAAAACAGGCATGTGCGCACTGGCCATCTGGTCTTCAGTTTTCCTATGCTCTAGTACACGGACATGCACACACATGCATGCGCATTTGGGATTGGACATTCGGTGCCGAAAAGGTTTGCCATCACTGGTATAGGGTTTCCTGCTTGAGCAAGGGGTTGGACTAGAAGACCTCCAAGGTCCCTTCCAACTCTGTTATTCTAGTCTAGTCTAGTCTAGTCTAGTCTATATCTCTGTTATTCTGTTAACACTGAGGGAAGCAAATTAGAGGCCATCCTGGAGAGTAAGATCACACAATGCCTCGCATTACAACATTGAGCAGTGACAAAACGAAGGCAATAGTTGCTCACCTTAACTTCAGGTATATATTGACAATGATGTAAGAGAAATTACCAGCTTGCCTATGGATATACTGCCAATGTGTGAAATTAGCCATTCAACAGAACGAGCGTTCTACTCAGGATGATTAACAGTTCTTGCAATCAGATCTGACCAATGCAGAATCAAGTAAACCTGCTATTTTTCCTGATTTGGAAATTATACTTCCGTTGACAACAGCTCGTCTTGTTGTTATCCACATCATGCCGCTGCTGACTCATAGTCCCTTTGTAACGAACCGCTATTTTCAATCAAACTCACAAATTGGTCAATCAAGGAGCCTAGAATTATGGCCTCCATGTCCAATCTCTTGCTCGGTGAAGAAGTCCAACTGAAATCCCGATCAA
This sequence comes from Pseudonaja textilis, assembly GCF_049901715.1. Taxonomy (NCBI): domain Eukaryota; kingdom Metazoa; phylum Chordata; class Lepidosauria; order Squamata; family Elapidae; genus Pseudonaja; species Pseudonaja textilis. The sequence continues at coordinate 71,286,999 of NC_141994.1, forward strand.
TGCCTCGCTTGAAGCAGTAAAGGAGAACCTACCAATTCTCCAGGTTTTAGGCCGCATTAATAGAGGGATAGAATCCACTTTTGGTTGCTACGATATGAAAAAGATGTGGAGACTGTAAAAAGAATGCAGAGAAGAACAACGAAGATGATTAGGGGACTCGAAGCTAAAACATATGAAGAATAGTTGCAGGAACTGGGTAGGTCTAACTGAATGAACAGAAGTGTTAGATCTGGGAGGACGGTTCAAGAATGGAGGCAAGACTCAGATAGCAACAACAGCTCTTTATTAGTGACTTCAGATCTGAACAACTAATCCCAGCCGCAGCAGCCCCTTATATAGGGGCTGGTTGCGGCTAGGCAGCCAATGAAGGCGATTTGAGTTTGCCGCTCTTGGCAGGGCCAATCGCGGCAGCCCGTTTACTGGCCAATCGCATCAGTCTATGGTGACCAATCACGATCGGCTATCAGCGGGCCAATCAGGTTTGCAGGCTTTGAGCCTGCTAATCCGGAACAAGAAGGACTAAGGGTGACATAATAGCAGTGTTCCAATATCTCAGGGGCTGCCACAAAGAAGCGGGAGTCAAGGTGTTCTCCCTAGAAGATCTCCAAGATCCCTTACAACTCTGTTATTCTGTTCTGTTCTATTCTTCGGTCCCCAGATGTAATGGTATGTGAGAATGACCTTGAGGGACGAGGGAAATGCTGCACAAGGAACAATCAGATAAGAAATGGGTTAGCCCAGAGCTGCCTAACAGGTAGAGAAAAATCTCACAAAGGATCCTACCTCAGTGCTCAGACTGTAAAACAGACAGTAGGAGATTTGGACTTTCCGACTTGCAAGATTCTGTTAATTCAGCCTTACAATAAAGTAGAATTAGCTCACCTGGTTGCATTTACCTGAAATATCAAACAACTGCTAGCATTAAGGGAAAACTTCCCAATGCAGCTCAGATTCATCTTTTCCTGCCTTAAGATCATTATTCTCTGTCCTGAATTCTGGGCTATCAAAGACAAAAATCTTGATCTCCTACATTGCACCTTTTAGATCTTTGAAAAAATGATATTATTTCCATCTTAATTATCTTGTTTCAAAGGTAAACATATCCCATTCCTTGGTTTTTGCTGGCGAGATGCAGTTTCCACTCTAATCATCCATCGGTGCCTTTCTTGAAATCCAATCTTTCTTAAAATGTGGCTTGATTGTCTTTCTGCAAAATAATATTCTTAATGAACATAAATTGCTAGAGGCAGAGGGAAGGATGAAACGAGGGAGAAAAAGGGTGAGGGTGAGAAAGTTGTGATTAGATAACAGCTATTGTGGTGTGAGTCCCACCAATCTACCTGTCAAGATAAGGAATTCAAGGAGTATCTTTTGTTGAAGAGCGGTTCATTCTTAGGGCCATTTATAAAGAAGACAAAGAAACTTATCCTTAGCAGAAAAGATAATTATGCTGAAGTAAGTTATAAGCAGGCAGACCTTATAAAGCATTATGGATGAGCACAGCACCGATTAAATTATTTAAGATTACACTCACCGAGATGATGGAAGAATGTGGATGAGTCTATAGACATCACAATGGAAAGGACTGTTTGTTTTTTTGTTTTTTTTTAAAAAGGGAATTTATATCATAGATAGTGAAACCCAAATTTGTACCCACTAGTGGTGGCAGTGTCCATCAATTTGGGGAGAAAGGTCTATCAAATCCATGGAGATTTGGTTGTTGGTGGCCTTTCCTTTTGGTGGACATTCAACACATCATAAATCACAGGAAACGTTGGATTCCGTTAATGGAAAGTTCCAAGCTAACTTAAGGACATTTATCTTCACAGGAAATTAGAAAATATAAACAAGCATCTGTCTTCACTGGACTCTTTTAGGGCCTGAGATAAGGAGAAATGCAAGACTCCTCACCCCCTTTTAGAGAGCAGCACTGCAAGAAAGCATCAAAGACTTTAAATGTATTGATTTATTAAATTTTCTAAAGCCACCCCACAGCCAAAGCTTTGGAGGGCAGTTTTCCATAAAAGACAGCAAAATAAAACAAACATACATTTCAATGAAATGCAAAATAAGCAATGTGAAAGAGGAAGAGGACCTCATAAAAAGAGAGCTTTTACAGAAAATGTTCTCCCCTTGTAGAAACCCATCTGACCTTCCTGGATGAAGAGATCTGGAGAAGGGCTTCATTAGATGATCTTAAAGTCCAGGTAGGCCTCCCCATATGGGAGGCGAAGGGTCCTTGATGCCCACTGAGCTTGGTTCTTTTCTTGCAGATGTTTCATTACCCGAGCTCGGTAGTATCATCAGTGCTAATTACTATTACTATTACTACTAATCCTCCCATCCTTCCTTTCACCCATCTCCTCCCACTTATGACTGTATGACTGTAACTTTGTGGCTTGTATCCTAACGATTTTTACTGACTGTTTCCTAGTATGATTTGATTGCTTATTGTACCCTATGACTATTACTAAGTGTTGTACCTGATGATTCTTGACTCTTGATGGATGTATCTTTTCTTTTAGGTCGACTGAGAGCATTTCCACCCAGACAAATTCTTTGTGTGTCCAATCACACTTGGCCAATAAAGAATTCTATTCTATTCTATTCTATTCTATTCTATTCTATTCTATTCTATTCTATTCTATTCTATTCTATTCTATTCTATTCTATTCTATTCTATTCTATTCTAAATGTTACCTAGTTGAGTCATGAAACATCTCCAGCCCTCAATTTACAACAGTTGACGGTTCAAAGTTGCAACAGCACTGAAAAAAGTCACTCATGACCATTTTTCACACTTACAACCACTGCAGAATCCCTATGGTCATGTGATCAAAATTCAGATCCTTGGCAACTGACTCATATTTATGACAGTTGCATGGGTCACGTGAGCCCTTTTTTGCAACCTTCTGACAAGCAAAGTCAACAGGGAAGCCAGATTCACTTAACGACCATATTATTAATGTAATAACAGCAGATAGATTTGAATAATAGAGTTCTCACTCTGACCAGATTTTACTCTGTTTTCCTGAAAATAAGACCCTGTCTTATATATTTTTTTCCACCAAAAAAGGCACCAGGTCTTATTTTGGGGGGATGTCACCCAGTGACTAACCTCACTTGCGTGTGTCACCCCTTGGCCTCCTTTTCATTGTCAGAGGCCTTCAGGAACTTCTTCTTCTGCAGCCGGCAAGGCTTTCCTGAAGGCCTCTGCAGCCGGTAACAGAGCTCTGGATCGATCCAGAGCTTCGGTATCAGCTCCAGAGGGCTTCAGGAAAGCCTTGCCAGCCTTGCTGGCTGCAGAAGACATGGGCCGGCAATGCAGGTGTTGGGGTGTGTGAGGTCTGGCTACAACTATCCAAAGGTAAGTAATAGGGCAGCTCCACCACCCCCACTCCTTCCCCACCCTAGCTTAATTTTTACCCATGCACTCTGGAGTGGGCGGGGTCTTAATTAGGGCTTGTTTTTTTGGGGTAGAGCTTATATATTGGGCGCACGTGTAAAAATCAAGCTAAGATTTACTTTCAGGGTAGGTCGTATTTTCGGGGAAACAGGGTATTGATACATGTGAAACAATAAAGAACTCCAGAAGTCTTTCTGATAAAAGATTAAATAAAGAAGACTTGGAAAAAATGTCACTTTTGGTTTTCGGTCTGCAAGGGGGATCAGACGCAGGTGAAATCCGGCCTTTCCAGGCTGCCTGCAAGTCGCTGTATACAAACCACTTCTGATTCAACAGTGCAAGCTCACCCACCCGACCATGATTCCCCAGGCTAATCAATATACAGCATCGCTGCAGTTTTGATCTCCATCAAATCTTTTCTCCTTGCGTGTTATGAAGCCGCGCAAGATCAAAACCCATCCAGATCAATAACAGGAACATTGTATTCCGACCCACCAACGTTTTGCTGCTGAAATGAGAGGGGCGAGAAAGTGATTAATGAAGGAATTAAAGGCAACTGCATCCCTCAAGGATGCCCAGAAGAAGAAGCAAAAAAAGGAAAAATATCACTGTGGGTTGTTTGTAGAATTTGGAAGGATGGTCCTTGGAAGTGGGAAACCTGGGTTTGGTCTAGGTCACTTCTGAATGTACACTAGGGTGCAGAGAAAAGACCCCAGGGAGAACTGATGTTTCAGTTTACCACTTTATAATACCTTGGTAAGGCCGCACTTGGAATAGTGCATCCAGTTTGGGTCACCATGATATAAAAAAGATGTTGAGAATCTAGAAAGAGTGCAGAGAAGAGCAACAAAGAGGAATAGGGGACCGGAGGCTAAAACATACGAAGAACGGTTGCAGGAATTGGGTAAGTTTAGTTTAAAGAAAAGAAAGACTTGGGGTAACATGATAGCAGTCTTCCAATATTTGAGGGGCTGCCACAAAGGAGGTCAATCTATTCTCCAAAGCACCTGAAGGCAGAAGAAGAAGCAATGGATGGAAACTAATCAAGGAGAGAAGAAACCTAGAACTAAGGAAGAATTTCTTGACAGTGAGAGGAATTAACCAACTGAACAACTTGCCTCCAGAAGTTGTAAATGCTCCAACACTGGAAGTTTTTAAGAAGAGATTGGACAACTGTTTGTCTGAAATGGTATAGAGTTTCCTGCCTAAGCAGGGGGTTGGACTAGAAGACCTCCAAGGTCCCTTCTAATTCTGTTATTCTGTTCCTCTGATAGCAATCAGGGGCTGCCACATTGAAGAGGGCGGTCAGCCTATTCTCCAAAGCCCCTGAAGGGAGGACAAGAAGCAACCGAGGGAAACTGATCAAGGAGAGAAGCAACCTAGAATTAAGGAGAAATTTCCTGACAGTGAGAACAATTCACCAGTGGAACAACTTGTCTCCAGAAGTTGTGGGTGCTCCATCGCTGGAAGTTCTCAAGAAAAGATTGGACAGCCATTTATCTAAAACAGGAGTTGTCAACCTTTTGGGCCTCAGGGACCACCAAACTCATAATTTTAGATCCCAGGGACCACTAACCGGTTCTGTGGGCGTGGCCTAATTTGTGGGTGTGGCTTGGTGGTCATGTGACTGGCTGGGCATGGCTTGTATGTAAATATTATAAATATTTATATGAATATTGAATTTTTTATAAAAAAGAGCAACTTTTACCCCAAATCAGGCAAAGCAGGCAGGCAGTTTGAGTTGCTCACAGAATCACAGATTCATTCAGAAATCTATCTATCTGCCATTGGCTAGCTCAGTCTGCCACATAAAATTTGCTAGCAAGCAAACTCACAAAATTAACTCAAAACACACCATGCATGTAAATATTGAATTTTTTTATTTTAAAAAAGAGCAACTTCTACCTAAAATCAGGCAAAGCAGGCAGATTGAGTTGCTCACAAAATCATTCAGTGGTCTATCTGTCTGCCATCGGCTAGCTCAGTCGCTCAAATTTGCTTGCCGTGAGTCTGCACTGAATTTGCTTGCAAGCAAACCTTCAGTCCTAAGGGAGATTCAGCTGTGCTGAGCTGAAGATCTAAAGGCTAGCTAGAAAGCAAGAAATCCAACGATTTCCTGCTTCCTAGCTAATCTAAATCTCCCGGCACAGCAGAACAGATGATGGTCGGAAAAAGGAAAAATAGCAATTTAGCAGGCAAGTTTACTGGGTAAGGAGTGAGTGGGCGGGGAGTGTTCCCACGGGCCATGTGGGCTGCGCAGCCTTGTGTTTCTGTGCAGCCTGGATTAATTGCTTTGTTGTGGTGCTCTGGGGGTGAGATTTCTCGATGGCCCACCAAAATTTTCTCACGGCCCACCAGTTGGCGACTGCTGATCTAAAATTTTCTTACCACCCACCTGGTGGCGACCGCCCACCAGTTGGTGACCAGTTGGTGGCTGCGGCCCACTGGTTGGCGACCGCTGATCTAAAATGTACAGGGGTTTCTATATGAGCAGGGTGGTGGTGGACTAGAAGACCCCCAAGGTGCCTTCTAACATTAGTCTGTTATTCAGCACTCTCGCTTTCTACACACCAATATTGGGGCGCAGCCTTCCCAATCGCCCCGCTCATTAAGGCAGTAGGCAGTGACACGCTGAACATCACAAGTGGCAACCTGCCCAAACGTTCACCTGGAGAATAGCAGCCCAATCTTCATTTTCAAGGTTGTTGCTTTTTCTGTTCTAAATGATTGAGTCTTGCTTTGTTCTCATTTTCCATTATTTCTATTCTGGCCATTTGATTTGGAGGCACGGAGGGTTAATTGATTACTTTTACTGCAAGCTATCCAGGGTCATTTGGGCTGGTGGGGGGAAGGTGTCTATGAATTGGATTCAACAAGCAAACAATTTGCTATCAAAGGAGAATCCAACTATTGGGAAAATCCAGCAATTGGGATTTATTTATTTATTTGCGTCCCATCTTTATTATCTGTGCAAATAATTCGAGGCTGCAAACATATCTAACACTACCTTTCTCCTCCTATTTTCTGCACAACAACAACCCTGTTAGGTGAACTGGGCTGAGAAAAAAGGATTGGCCCAAAGTCACCCAGGTGGCTTTCCTACCTAAGGCGAGACTCAAACTCACCTGCTCCTGGAGATTGGCTCAAAGTTACCCAGCTATCTTTCCTGGCTTGGGCAGGACTTGAATTCATGACCTCCTGCTTTCTAGCTTTGTGTTTTAACCACAAGACCAAACTGCTTTTTAGTGCTTTTGTGTTTACTGTGCCTCTTCTCACCCTCCAAAGATCTGAGCCAGATCTGTAGTAAATTACAGTGTATTCTTGCCAGCCAAGGAAACCATTTTTTATTCTACATTCAGAACTTAAAATAAGATAAATTCCCTACCCCAAGGCCTCTTCACATCCAAAATTACCTATTGACCTAATTTTTATAGATGCTTTCCTCTTTTTAATGGACACTGCTGGTCATAGCAGGAAGGAGCTGGCACTATTAAAATGAATGGGCCATTTATAGATCATACAGAGATATTGAAGTATATTTGTCTGTAGCTTGAAAAATAGAGGTAGCTATCCAGGTTTGTAAACTTTCAGTTATGTTACCCAGCAGTTCTCTCTTTCAAAAGATCCATTTGCTAAAACGTTGGGAAAGAACCGTAATTTGTGACTCTCTAATGACAACACATGACTGAGCATAGTGCACGCTTCCTTCCTAATGCTCCTCCTCAGAGTGATCACAAGTCAATTAGCACAGAAATGCTCATTTTTGCAATCGGATGTTTGGCTGGGGAAACGTTTAGACTTTGTTCCACGCACAAGATTTTCAAGAACTGAAGACCTGAAGGATTTCAAGACCTGAAGAACTTGAAGAACTGAAGAACAAGGAAAAAAAAAATGTAGAGAACTTTTCTATTTATGAACAGAACCAGAAGATAGTTGCCATCAGAATTAGCTCCGCCACAAAGTTGAGTAGGGGAAGATCCTGGAACAACCGAGAAAAAGTAATTCATATGTTGGAGCTCAATATGTGCTTAAAGGCAGAACTTTGAAGTTTCTACTTAAAGTAACACTGGCAATGGCACTTCGAGTTTATATATTTCACAGTGCTTGGCAGCCCTCTCTAAGCAGTTTGCAGAGTCAGGCTCTTGCCCCCAACAATCTAGGTCCTCATTTTATCAACCTCAGAAGGATGGAAGGCTGAGTCAACCTTGAGCTGGTCAGGATAGAACTCTTGGGTATGAACAGCCTGCAATACTGCACTCTAACCCCTGTGCCACCATGCTTCTCTTTTGGCTGTCTATATACAGCTAGTCCTCGACTTACGGCCATAACTGAGCCCAAAAGGTATGTTGTTATGTGAGAAATTCGTTAAGCGGGTTTGCCCCATTTTATGACGTTTCCTTGCCACGTTTGTTAGGCGAATCACTGACGTTTTAAAGTTAGCAAATGGTTGTTAAGTGAATCTTGGCTTATCCGAAGGTCGCAAAAGGGATCGCATGACCCCAGGACACTGCAACTGTCATAAATGCGAGTCAGTTGTCCACCATCTGAATGTAAATCACATGACCGTGGCAATCCTGCAAGTATGCAAAATGCAAGGGTGAAAAATGGTCGTGTCACTTTTTTCAGCACCGCTGTAATTTTGAACGGTCCTTAAGTGAACTGTTGTAAGTCAAGGTCTAGCTGTGAATACTTTCAATAAATACTGCATCCAGTTCTGGTCACTATGATACCAAAATAATAATAATGTCGGGCCTCTAAAAAGAGTATAACAACAAAGATGATTAGGATTCTAGAGGCTGAACCGCATGAAGAACGATGGCAGGAATTGGGGGTGAAAAGAAGGACCAAGGGTGATCTGATAGCAGCCTTCCAATATTTGAGGGGCTGCCACAGAGAAGAAGGGGGGTGTTAACCTATTCTCCAAAGCACCCGAGAGACTGACAAGAAGTAACGGGTGGAAGATTATTAAAGAGAGAATTAACCTAGATCCTAGAAGACATTTTCTCTTAGAACAATTAATCAGCGGAACAGCTTGTTTCCAGAAGTTGTGGATTCTCCTTCACTGGAGGTTTTCAAGAAGAGACTGGATAGTCATTTATCCAGAATGCTATTCCTGCCTTAGGCAAGGGGTTAGATTAGATGACCTCCAAGGACCCTTCCAATCCTATGATTCTCACATCTAGAATCTGGAAGAATAATAGATTATAACATCCTAAATCAGGATGCAGAAGATCTAAAACCTCATGTTAGAAACCAATAGCTTCAAAGAATCATAGAGGCAGACCGGGAAAGTGATTTTATAGCTGTCAGGTGTGCCTTCCCTCAGATATTTTTCTAACCGTGATTTCCTCATCTTTCTCCGCACACTATATTTCCTATGAGTTCATTCAAAAGGGGAGGGAACGCAGAAGCAATTTTCACTGGCAGCCTGTTACTTGAAGAGAGCTGAATGATAGAGAATGCAAGCTTATGATTTGGATTTCACGCATGAATTATTGTTGACCAGCAGCTCGTTGTGTTAAATAATCGGAGCCAAGTAAAATCTGGAAGCAAAGTCACCCTTATTTGTGCGAACTGAGTAATCCGAACCAGTGTAAAATAGTTAATGCCAAATCAAAGGGGACTGAGAGGCACTTACACCGATCACGTCGACTGCTTAAGAGGAGCCTTCTGCCATGATTTGGAATATATGGGGCGTCTCTAAACATTGAAGTGGATTACGATTGTATTTAAGAATATTTCAGAGAATGTGCTTTGTATCTGCTGGGTTTTATTCACAATATATTTCTGGGATAGATAGCCTGGTGCTCTTTGTTGAGGTAATTCCCCGCTAGGAGAATGAGCGCATACAGGGAGACGTATTTGAGAGAAGTGTTTGAATAATACACACACAGAACACACTGTACAGTAAATGTAGGTTTTTACTTCCAGAAAGGTTTAAGCAAAGTCCAAAATAAGCAATCCAAAGTCATTCAGTTTTCAATCCAGGGATAATTCAATAACAAAGTCCAGTGTCAAAAACAGTTCAGTATCAGACTTACATTAAATCCAGAAAATATCAATCAATTAGGAAAAATGGAGGAATGGCAATACTTTCCAACAGAAGGAAACAGAGATACTCACTCAGGCACACTCTCTTCTGAGACTAAGACTAAGACAATTCAGGTTTCTGGCTCCATCTTATGGCTGTTTGAAAAACCACACCCAACTGCGGTTTTTGCAATCTCTTAAAGACATAGTACTAAAATATTTATCCTGGTTTATATATTTCTAACCCAAATACCTGTTAGGTGACTTATATTCCTAACATTCTCCCCTTTTGGGTAAGACAATATATACAACCTTACATTCTAAGTCCATAATCTTCACAGCTAGCCTTATGCTTTATAGAGCCTTGGGCCTTAGTAAAATGATCTGCTATATTGTTTTCTGACATACAGTATTCCAGCTTAATCATCTTACTTTGCACACATTGTCTCACATTTAAATATCCTAAATCTGTGTGTTTCGTTCTTGTTTTAACAGCAATATTTGAAGCCATCTGTATTGCTCATTGGTTATCTTCGTAAATAACAATGGGATCTGATCCTTGCACATCAACGGAATTTCTGATCCCAAATGTGGTAGAAGTGGAGGACTCCGCATACCTGGGTAATATTCCAAACATCATCTTTGCTGATTTGACAGACCGGGATGGAGAGGGAGGGAAGCAATGCTGTTTTGCATTCTACTCCATGCACAGGGAATGAAATGCAAGAAAAATGTTGCTTCCCTAGCTTGGCACATAATCCAGCACATTGTGATTACGGGAGGCTGGCTTATTATTTCCCCCGTGTCTCTCATCACTGTCTTTTGTAAATGAATCCCAGGGTAGCCTGTCACACTTCCCCCCTTCAACGGAGACAACTGCATTGTGCGTGCAATACATTTGCGTACCTATAGACACAAATTGTGCCGGTATCTTGCACAATACCTGCTCTTCGGTTGCTCCTGGCCAGATGCTGATTATCACTCAGTGAGGAATTTTAACTCGACTGCCTTTCTCATTTCCGCCATTCCTTGTGTTCGTTTTCTCGTCACCTTCTTGTGGGCTGCAAAACGAGTCTCTCTCTGCTGAGGAGTTTCAGACAAGAGGGCAAATGGTTTTGAGCCAGCTCTTTCTGTTGCTTTTGGAAAATCAGGTTTCTAGTCCTCATCTGAGAGTGGACAGCATCAGCCTTTTCAAACTTTGGCCTTGGAAGGTGGAATTTAACTCTATTGGGGCGCGAGTGTTTTTTATTTCTGTTTGTTTGCTCCTTTTATGAAATGGCTATATAATACTTCTTTTTCTTGAAATCACACATTCATTCATTCATTCATTCAATCAATCGGAATAGAGCTGGAAGGGACCTTGGAGGTTGTCTAGTCCAACCCCCTACCCAAGCAGAAGACCCTATACCATTTCAGACAAATGACTATCCAGTCTCTTAAAAGCCTTCAGTGATGAAGTGCCCACAATTTCTAGTGGCAAGCTGTTCCATGGGTTAATTGTCCTCACTGTTAGGAAGTTTCTCCTTAATTCCAGGTTGCTTCTTTCCTTGATCAGTTTCTATCCATTGTTTCTTGTCTTGTCTTCAGGTGCTTTGGAAAATAAATTGACCCCCTCTTCTTATGGGCAGCCCCTCAAATATTTGGAGGATTGCTATCTTGTCACCCCTAGTCCTTCTTTTCGTTAAGCTAGACATACCCAGTCTTACAACTGTTCTTCATAGGTTTTAGACTCCAGGTCTTTAATCCTCTTAATTGATCATCTCTGATGTTTTCTTCTCTGCTTCCATCTTTAAAATCTAAGAATAATGTCCTTGACTTACAACACTTCGTTTAGTGGCCGTGTGAAGTTAGAACAGCACCAGAAAGTGTGACATGACTGTTTTTCACACTTAATGACTTTTACAGCATCCTTAGGGTCATGTGATCAAAATTTAGATGCTTAGCAACTGGCATGTGTTTATGACGGTTGCAGTGTCCCTGGGGTCACGTGGTCACCGTTTGTGACCTTCTGAGAAACAAAGTCAATGGGGAAGCCAGATTCAATTAACAAACAAGTGAGTAACTTAATAACTGTAGTGATTCCTTTGATAGCGGTTGCAAGAAAGGTCATACAATGAGGCAAAACCCTCTTAACAACTGTCTCGCTTAGCAAACAGAAATCTTGGGCTCAATTGTAGCCATAAGTCAAGGACTAGCTGTAATTTCAATCTATTCATTTGCGCCTCAAAGGAGAACTCTGGGTTGATCTGTTCAATGGCTATCCATGGGACAGCTAGTCCTCAACTTAACATCACGTTCATTAAGTTACAAGGACACTGGAAAAAGTGACTTATGACCATTTTTCATACGACCATTTCAGCCTCCCCGTGGTCATGTGATTAAAATTCAGACACCTGGCAACTGACTCATATTTGCAACGATTGCAATGTCCTGGGGTCGTGCGATCAACTTTTCTGGCATTCTGACAAGCAAAGTCAACGGGGAAAGGCTGATTCACTTAACAACTGTGTGACCAACTTAACAACGGCAGTGATTCACTTAACAGCTGTGGCAAGAAAGGTCATCCAGTGGGGCAAAATGCAGTTAACCAGTATCTCACTCAGCAACGGCGATCTTGGGCTCAATCGTCATTGTAAGTCAAAGTCTACTTTTACTCTCAGGAGTCAGCGCCCACCCCATCGTTCAAAAGCATCAATGCACTTCTTATCGTGTTTATTCAAAGCAGTAAGGCAGAGAAAGAAACGACACTCAACATTTAGCGGATGCATGAGTGCAATTCTGTTTTTTTTTTCCTCATCAATGGTATGGAAGTAGTTTGCCAATCATTTATTCCATGATGTTTTCAGAGGTTTTGTCCTTGTGGTGCTCATTGCAATGCCAGGGTTTCCTGTTGATTTCTCAGCCAGGAACAAATAAGATTCCTGCTTAGCTGTTTTGAGATTGCTCAAGGTCAACTCAATTCTATCATTCCGCTGGTCAAGTAAGCTATTTATTTGTTAATCATTGGATGTATATTTTTCCTTTCCTTTAAGACAGTAGTCCCCGGCCTTTTTTGGACCACGGACCGGTACAAATGATCCACGGACCGGTACCGGCATCAGCACACACGACCAAGGCAAGGCGAGCCAAGCGACCGGCCAGCCAGCCATCCCCCGCTTCTCCCCGCCACCTTCAACTCCTCCTTTGTACCTTCTCGCGGTCGATGGGCTTTTCGGGCTCTTTCTTAATCTCCTCCTGAGTAACGCGAGACTCCACCGCCATCGGGACAGCTCTTCGTTCGAAGCCGCCCCCCCACCTTCGACGAAACTAAGGTGCAAGGATTCCTTCAGCACCCAAACGCCGCTTTCCAACCGACGACAAGCTAACCCGGAACCACTTTCTCAAGCACCGTCAAAACAAGATGGCGGCGCCCAAGCAAAATAGGCAGCCCGGTACAAAATGATCCACGGACCGGTACCAGTCCGGGGCCCGGTGGTTGGGGACCCCTGCTTTAAGACAGGGGTATCAAAGTCATGTCATCACAGTGTCATCACATGACATATGGGGACTTCCCCCCCCTTGTTATGCCCCTGTCAGAGTCTGAATCCAAGGCGGAAGACAAATAGCTGAGAGAGAGTGGGAGTGTGGCTGTGTTGGCTGTGGAGGAGGCTGGGGAAGGGCAAAGTCTGGCTGGGCAGAGCAGGGGAGAGGTAGAAGAAGGGAGAGGGAGTTCAGAGGAAGACCCAGGCCCACCCCCTCTTCATCCTTGGGCATGCAGGGAGGAACAGAGAAGGGAGCAATGTGGCTTACGGGGGAGGAAGGGGCCTGATTTCCTTCATTAGCCACACCTGGGAATGAGAGTTTAAAAGAACTGAATGCTGACTGTGGCAGCTGCTGGGACCAAATGTGACTTTATCCTGTGCTGACTTTGTTATCTGTGTCCCTGGAGTCTTCCCAATGTTGGTAGAAATATCCTTCAGGGTTCAGTTCCAAGTGGGGGAAAAGACACTGGAAACATGGAGGCTGTTAGGAAAGATGGTTTAATGGTGGACAGCAGGACCACATGGCTTGAAGCTCCAAAGAAGGATGATCACATGCTCCAAGGTGAAGGAAAAGAGAAGGAAGGACTGATATGCTGAGAGTGCCTGGGTTTTATAACCTTTGTTGGGATTTGAACTGGAGCTTGTATTCTGATTGGTTGTCAGACTCCCATGGGGCCATGCAGGGGCAACTCTGTAGGCTGTCCTGAGTTCCAGGCTTGGTTGAGCCTTGCTGGATGATGATGCACTGAACAGAGTTTTCGGCAATTGCTATAGCTTTACCTGGAGATCTTTGTTATGTAAAGTATTCTGGCCCAGGCTTTAATGGCCCACCCATTCACAAAGGTGGGGGTGAGCTTCTGCTTCTGAGGTGAGTTTCTGCTTCTGAGTTTTCTACCCTTTTTAGAGGAAATCTTCTGCCTTTTTAATATTTCCCAGGATATTTCATTTTTCTAGGAGACAGGTGGGTGCTGACTTCCTACAACAACCATCTGAGTTTTGCCATGCCTTCAGATCTGGAATTCTTGCTCCTGTCCTTCTGGACTAATTACCTCAGTTTGGCTTGATTGGATTGATAGTTACAGTTTGTGTTGACCATGTTTTGGATTTGATTCCCTGCAGTTAAAGGCTGTTCCTGGGAGAGTTTTTCTCCAGCCAGAAGATAACCTGGACACCGGGGGCAAAGTTGGAGCCATTAAAGGAACTGTTATTGATTATCTGACTGTGTTGCCTTTGTGCCACGCCCTGGGTCATCACACCCCTTCACTAAGCCAGGTGGGGGCGGGACCAGCATGTGATGCATCCAACCTCCGGGGCCGTAAGTTTGACATCCCTGCTTCGAAGCAAGATTTATATTCTTCTTAGGTCCTTCTTCCACCTAGCCAAAAACTGTAATCTCACGCACAAGCATAACTCACACACACAGCACTTAGAATAAATGCAAAGAAATAAATTAAACCAGCTAGGATTTGACTAGCATCACAATACTTTGGACTATGGTGCTGGCGGCAGTGATATTCCTGCCATTAAAAAAAAAACACCTTTAGATTAATTCCCTCTCTTCTTTAAAAAGCCCGCATATTTATAAGGCGGTTTAAAACTTTCTTGACTTCTCTGATCGTATATAGCATCAACAATTCCCTTCAATTGACCTGATCCGAATAGACCCCGAACGAATGAGAGGCTGTTAAGACTTTGAAGCGGTCTCTTTTGTCGCATTACGTGAGGCTTTGGTTCCCCTCCAGCTAGAATGCGGCATGTTTACAGATGAATCAGAGGTTTCTCATCGAAGGTGTTGATCCAATCTCTAGCAAGGGATGTTTTCTAACTGCCGAGGCTTAAGGTGGATACGGGAAAGAAATTAGGCAGCCTTGGGTAGCGGCCGGGAGAGGAACGAGCTGCTTAGAATTCAGCACCACGGACAGCGCTGGGAAGAGCGAGCGCCGCCGCTGAGGCATGGCTGGCACTTAGCTTCCCACAGAGCCTGCAGATAACTTTAGCAGACGGTACATGGAGTCCTCTTCAAAGTACGGCGGTGAAAGGGTGAGAGGACGTGCGGGTTCGCCGTGTTCACTCAGCCCCAGAACAACACGCCGCTACAGCTGGGGATGTGGATCGTCTCCAGCGATTGGCAGGAACCACAGGTGGACCCGGGGAGCAGAAGTACCCAGGATCAAGGACATGTGCACAGTGGCATAGGAGCCCTGTCCGTAAATATAGACCATTGTTTTTATTGCTGCTATTAATACTACATTGTAATAGATGATTAGATTAGATTAGATTAGATTAGATTAGATTAGAATAGATTAGATTAGATTAGATTAGATTAGATTAGATTAGATTAGATTAGAGAGAGAGGGAGAGGGAGGGAGAGAGAGAGAGAGAGAGAGAGAGAGAGAGAGAGAATGGCTCTCTGGTTAGATAGCCACCCATCACCTATCTATCTATCTATCTATCTATCTATCTATCTATCTGCCAAGTTAGCTGTATCTATCTGTCTATCATTATCATCTGTCCGTCTGTCTGTCTGTCAGTCTCTCTCTCTCTCTCTCTCTCTCTCTATCTATCTATCTATCTATCCATCCATCCCTATATATCTACAACATATATCTCTATATCTATCTGTCTATCTATCTATCTATCTATCTATCTATCTATCTATCTATCTATCTATCTATCCCTATATATCTACAACATATATTTCTATCTCTATCTATCCCTATATATCTACTACAACATATATCTCTATCTATCTATCTATCTATCTATCTATCTATCTATCTATCTATCTATCTATCTACCAAGCTAGCTATATCTATCTCTCTATCATTTATCTATCATCTATCTGTCTGTCTATCCTCTATTATCTATCTATAAAGCAATAAAGATGGGCTAAAAATCTATCTACCTAGGTAGCTATATCTATCTGTCTCTCTGCAAACAAGCTCAGAGAGAGCACCAAGGGTCCCTGACATCTATTTATCTATCTGCTGGCTCGCTACATTTTTATCCCATCTTTATTATTTTATAAGTATCGGTACCTCAAATCAGCAAACATACCTAACGCTCCTCCCTCTCCTATTTTCCCCATCCCGTGAGGTGGGTTGGGCTGAGAGAGAATGACTGATCCAAAGTGACCCAGTCAGCTTTCACAGACAAAGCAGGACTAGAACTCCCTGTCTTCTAGTGATTGGCCCAAGATCACCTGCCAGTTGTCATGCCTAAAATTGGGATTAGAATTCCCTGTCTCCTGGTGATTGGCCCAAGGTGACTCACCTAAGGTCACGTGCCTAAGGCAGGACTGGAACTCACTGCTTCATGGGGATGGACTCAAAGTCACTCAGCCAGCTTTTCAGGATGAAGGTGGAAGTAGAACTCACTGTCTCCTGGTAATTGGCCCAAAGTCACTCAGTAAACTTTCATGGCTAAGGCAGGAGTAGAACTCATCACCTCCTGGTTTCCAAGTAAGCACCTTAAAACACTTTACAAGACTGCCCCCCCAATACACACACACACACACACACACAGACACAGACACACACACACAGAGAGAGAGAGAGAGAGAGAGAAAAGTACATGGCTTCTAGCCTGATGCCTCAGCCACTATTCCAAACCTGCTCCCTGAAATGGTTAACAATCTGTAATTTCTCTGTGACAGAAGCCCAAAGAAATCTGTACCCAATCGAAGAGGAACTGCTTCAAGTGGGCTTAATTGGCATGTCGTTTAAACAGCAATGAAATCGAGAGGTTGTTGTTCTCCTAGGCCTACTGCTAGTTTTTGGAGCGCATCTACTTCTGCTAATGCCAAAATAGGTCTCTTGGTCTGGAAAGAAAGTTGTTGCATTGCCGATGAAGGGCGAGAGCAAGAGAAAGATTCTTTGTTTATTCGTTCTGTTCCTATACCACTATAAAACCATTCCCAGAAGTTCACAAGAGCAATCTAGCCTGGAAATTATAAAATGCACAACAGTAAACCAATCAAAAGGTCGCCCAGCAGAAGATCGCAGCAACCAACATTAAAAACGTGGCATTGAAAGAAAAATAACAACGAAGCACTAATTCCAACCTCAAATACCTCAATATCTATCCCACATGATCTATAGAAAAAGATTCAAGGAGTATCTCTGTTCATCTGCCAGCTCACCATAAAACATACCGATAATAACAACACCATCAGCCCAAATGATTTTATGGGCTGTTCATTTACACAGTAAAAGCCATCTGGCTTCGAAGAGGCTGGAATTGGTTTTTATGGCTTGCTAAGAGAAAAGACCAGCCATGGGCTACAATCCAGGACAACAAGCTAGTATAAAGCTATCACCAAATGCCAAACTTGGCCGTGGGATTCCTGAAACGTAATGGTTGATCCCAAAATACCGGTAATCCTCCACTTACGACCACAACTGAGCCCAACTTTTCTCTTGCTAAGTGAGCCTTGCCCCATTTTATGACTTTTCTTGCTACCATGCTTAAGTGAATCATTGCGGTTGTTAAGTTAGTCACGCAACTGTTAAGTGAATCTGGCTTCGTCACTGACCTTTGTCAGAGTGCGCACAGTTTTACTATGTGAGATAAGCCAGGTTTGTACTAAAATAGTGGTTTTATCTACAAAAGAATGTACACTACACATACATGTACTACAGGCAGAGGCCAAACAAGCAGGAATTACACCAGGTTAGAACACACAATGAGAGAGAGAGGTGCCCTAACAGGGCCTCTTCTTATTGTACAGGATCTTAAAGGGATAGCAGCCAAAAACCTTGCTGACCCATTGCCATCATTACATCATTGCATCAGCTGGTCAGCTGGTCATTGCCATCAGCTGGTCATTGCTATCATTACATCATTGCATCAGTTGGTCAGCTCTTAAATCACTACCCTGACAACTTTGCATGTCAGAAGGTCACAAAAGGGGATCACGTGACCCCCGGGGCCACTGCAATGGTCATAAAGATGAATCAATTGCCAAGCCTCTCAATTTTGATCAGGTGACTGCGGGAATGCTGCAATGGCCGTAAGTATGAAAAATGAACATAAGACACCATTTATTTATTTTTAGTACTGTTGTAACTTTGAAGGGTCACTTAAATGAACTGTTGTAAGTCGAGGACTACCTGTATCTCGGCTGTAGGTAGCCCAAAGGGATGAAATCGGAGGGAGGCTGAAAGTTCCAGGCTGGGGCCCACTGACAATAACATCTTTTCAGTCAAAATAGATAAATTTATCCTCATTTAGGAGGTTTTAGATCTGCCAATTTTTTTGTGCTGCAGAATAATGAGAGGAAACTTTGAGCTAACGCTGTTTTTTTTTCCCAGCCTCTCTGTGGAAGAGAGAGATTTAGAAAGCCTAACTAGAGGATGTTTGGGTTGTTTTAGTCCAAGCCAAGAGAGCCAGGGTATTGAAAAGGATTGGTACCAGTCAAGGTTAATGTTTTTTATTTTATTTTATTTTATTATTTCTCATCTCATCTCATCTCCAAGATCCCTTCCAGCTCTATTCTGTTCTGTTCCGTTCTGTTCTGTTCTATTTTTATTGTACCCTATGACTATTATTAAGTGATGATTCTTGACTCTTGACAAATATCTCTTTTCTTTTATGTGCACTGAGAACATTTGCACCAAAGACAAATTCCTTGTGTGTCCAATCACACTTGGCCAATAAAGAATTCCATTCCATTCTTATTCTATTCTATTCTCCATTCCATATTTTATTCCATTCCATTCCTATTCCTATTCTTATTCTATTCTATTCTTCATTCCATATTCTATTCTATTCTATTCTATTCTATTCTATTCTATTCTATTCTATTCTATTCTATTCTATTCTACTCTACTCTACTCTACTCTACTCTACTCTACTCTACTCTACTTATCTCATTCTATTCTATTCTATTCTATTCTATTCATTCTATTCTATTCTATTCTACTCTACTCTACTCTACTCTACTCTACTCTACTCTACTCTATTATAATTATTTATACCGTATGTATTTACATAATAGGAACCCTGGAGGCGCAATGATTAGACTGCTGAATTGCAATCTGACTCTGCTGATTGACAGCAGTTCGATCCTGACTGGCTCAAGGTTGACTCCCTCTTCCGTCCTTCTGAGGCCGGTAAAATGAAGAGCCAGATTGTTGGGGACAACAGGCTGACTCTATAAACCTCCTAGAGAGGGCTGTAAAAGTGGTATATAAGTCGAAGTGCAATTGCTACATGTCATATTTCTTAACTCCCCATCTCCCCCAGAGATTTTGATGTGGTTCTTAGAACCCTGGAGTAAGTAGAAAGTGATACCAGAGGTCATTACTCCAACTGTTGCTCAGGGTAGGATCCATTCGGGCTATTCTGACCAGTCAACCTCTGCCTGGAAACCTTTTGTGAAGGAGAACTTTAGGCCATGTGACCTACTAAATGACCATCCAGTCTCTTCTTAAAAACCTCCAGTGTTGGAGCACCTACAATTTCTGGTGGCAAGCTGTTCCACTGATTAATTGTCCTCACTGTTAGGAAGTCTCCTCTTTAATTCCAGGTTGCTTCTCTCCTTGATTCGTTTCCATCCATTGTTTCTTGTCCTACCTTCGGGAGCCTCTTTCTTTCTTTCTTTCTTTCTTTCTTTCTTTCTTTCTTTCTTTCTTTCTTTCTTTCTTTCTTTCTTTCTTTCTTCCTTCCTTCCTTCCTTCCTTCCTTCCTTCCTTCCTTCCTCCCCTCTCTCCCTTTTTTCCCTTCCTCCCTTAAGAATCGCAGGAAACCCCAAAAACTTTAACCTTAGACTGTCTACTATTGACCTCACCCCTTTCCTAAGAGGTCTGTGCATAAGCGCACCAATGTGCCTACCGTCCCTGTCCTATTGTTTCTTTTATTTTTCTTTTATTTTTCTTATATGTACCCATTTCATGTACTCATAATTATGTATACACTTTTACTTATTATCTTGTAAACAATTGACAAATAAATAAAGTAAAATAAATAAAATAAAATAAAATCTCTCTAGAGGAGAAAAACCATGCTCTTCGTTGCAGTCACATTGCTCCTGCCCTACAGTAAAGCTGGTTGCAAGGAGTGGGCCAGTTAATAGCACGCATGGGGCCTGCAGCCGATCACACTGTCCCTGCAAACCAAAGGCAACAGAGATAAGAAACCTACGTTAAGTTTGTTGAGTTTTCTTCTTCCTTCGGGCACCTCTTAATCCCGTGGATTCATGATGCAGTCTTGGGCGGGAAGCATACAATGTGTTATCTGAGATAAGTTGATTGGCGCTGGCCGATGGGATCGGTGAGTTTATTTATACCAGAAGCACAAAATAGCTTGTTTTTGTGGGGTGCAGCTGGCGTTTTCCACCCTCCATCCTTCCCCTACTTTAAAATGCCTCTGATCCAGCTGTGAGGGTAGGCATCAAATGTAATTTTGATTGATCTGAGTTATTAATTTCCTTGATGTACAGGTGTTGCTAAAAAGGAGCTATATCTGATCTCTTGGCCTACGACAGAAAACCAAAACCAACAGAAAACCCCAATAAGAGGTGCCTTTCCACCGAGCCAGATGTGGGGCAGGAGTGAAGCAGCATGGGAATTCAGAAACACGCTGATTAATTGCTTTTGCAAGGAATGATTGATTAGATATAATCTGGCTTAACAGAAGAGGAGTGACAGAAGAGGAGAACGGCTTCTCTGCTCCTATAGATAGCAGATCCTTTTAAAAAATATTGCTGGGACATTGCAGTAATGGCAGACAATGACTGAGTCACTCAACATGTGAGAGAAGAGGTGGGGCAGGGTTGAGAGGTGATAGATACCATAGATGATAGATAGATAGATAGATAGATAGATAGATAGATAGATAGATAGATAGATAGATAGATAGATAGACAGACAGATAGATGATAGATAGATAGATAGATAGATAGATAGATAGATAGATAGATAGATAGATAGATAGACAGATAGATGATAGATAGATAGAAAGATAGAGAGATAGATGATAGAGATAGAGATAGAGATAGAGATAGAGATAGAGATAGAGATATATGTTGTAGATATATAGGGATGGATGGATGGATAGATAGATAGATAGATAGATAGATAGATAGATAGATAGATAGAGATAGAGATATATGTTGTAGATATATAGATGGATGGATGGATAGATAGATAGATAGATAGATAGATAGATAGATAGATAGATAGAGATAGAGATATATGTTGTAGATATATAGGGATGGATGGATAGATAGATAGATAGATAGATAGATAGATAGATAGATAGATAGATAGATAGAGATAGAGATATATGTTGTAGATATATAGGGATGGATGGATGGATAGATAGATAGATAGATAGATAGAGATAGAGATATAGTAGATATATAGGGATGGATAGATAGATAGATAGATAGATAGATAGATAGATAGATAGATAGATATAGAGTTATATGATTGATAGATATATAGATAGATGGATAGATAGATAGATAGATAGATAGATAGATAGATAGATAGATAGATAGGATAGTTATAGATAAAGTAGATGGATATAGACAGACAGATGGGTAGATGATCAGAGGTGGTCTTCAGCAGGTTCTGACCAGTTCTGGAGAACCGGTAGTGGAAATTTTGAGTTGTTCAGAGAACTGGCAAATACGACTTCTAACTGGAGATTTTATAGTATCCTTCCCCTGCCACACCCACACCCACCAAGCCATGCCCACAGAACCAGTAGTACAAAAATTTGAATCCCACACTGTAGATGATATACTGGTAGATAGATATAGATAGACAGATGAGAGGGAGGGAGGGAAGGAAGGAGGGAAAGAGAGAGAGAGAGAGAGAGAGAGAGAGAGAGAGAGAACTGAATGGTTTTTTACCCTTCCTTAAATGACTTCTTAATTAACTTGGAAAGTCAAGAAGAATCCCACACGTGGTCAAACATGTATATTGTGTTCAGACAAATGTTGAATCAGATCATCTAGCCTTCATTTGTACAATGAACTAAGTTTTCATGGTGTTATCTATTGAGCTTCAGGGATTAGCAACTGTGGTCCACAGAAGACATTCCCTGCAGCTATGCCAGCAACCGTGGCTGGCATCTTCAGAGGCCACGTGGTACCTGAGCCACTTACCCAGTCAAGGCTCAGCCGCTTGGCCAAAATGACTAAAGCTCAATGCAAACCAAGAACCAATCAGGAATCAGCATGTCAAAAATGACCAATCAGAATTTGGCACAGACAGAGGACCAATCCGCAACCAACACCCCCGCTCAGGAACCCAACACCAACCAAAAAGATTGGGCACACGAGCAAAGAACCAATCAGAGATCAGCCTGCTCCAGTCTGTACCAGTTGAAAATCAGCTTGGTTAAGGCTTGGCCAATCAGAAGTCAGGACATCCGGCTATAAAAAAAAAAGGAATCTGCTCAATGGCCTGTGGTTTGAATAGCAAACCATTTTGTCCTTGAAGATCCTAGCCACGGACGCTGAAAAAAATGTCAAGAATTAAAGTCCAACACAGCCCAAATTAAACTTGGTTAATTTCATTCTGGTTATGGTTGCCATTATTGGTACTTAACAGGATGAGAAAATCCAATTATTTTTATATTACTTGTCTGTATTATAGGAAATCTGAAATGGGGTTTATTTCAGATTCAACGTGTGTGCTGTCAACGCAATCAATTACTGATATTTAATATTTTTTTATCCAACAACCAAAAGCATTTCCTTCCTTCCTTCCTTCCTTCCTTCCTTCCTTCCTTCCTTCCTTCCTTCCTTCCTTCCTTCCTCCCTTCCTTTCTTCTTATATCTATCACTCCAGATTTGATTTTCTTCTTACCAACGGGATCCCCATTGTTTAAACCAACCCTTCAATGAAGGGACCCCCAAACTGGATCATTCATCCAAATACAATTCAGGAGCTCCCAAAGTTTCTCTGTTCGACACCACTCAATGAAGAGAGAACAGAGGCTTCTCGTAGATATTTCACTTTTTCTTTTTCTCCCAAGAGGGCCTGGCTCTATTCTTTGAGCTAGGAGGCTGTTGCAGAGAAAAGTGGAAATAAATCCAATATATTCTTCAATTTATGCTACCTCTTCCCACAGAGAAACACGTGAATTGGTATAGAAGCTACGTATAAAAGAGCTCGGCGGGGTGTTTTTTCTTTTTTTTCTTTTTTCTTTTTTTGAGCTGGAAAATCAGAAATTGTATTCACGGAATAGCACGTCTCTTTCTTTCTCAGCATTCTTTCGATCCAAATCACTGCATTTTTTGAAAATGGCAAAAGATAGATGAATAAATCAATTTAAACATACAGACACACACACACGCACACACACACACACACACCCAACAAGAAAGATGTTCCCTGAAATACTGTCAAGCAAAAGGAAGAACAGCAGGCAAAACTGAGATAATCTTGACTGAAATGAATTGCTGGAAGACTCAGGCCTGATGAAAAGAAAACACTGTTTTTAAACAAAGCCTGCGGCTTACCTATCTATTCCCCTAATGGTGGCTTGTACCTAGTTGTTCTTTGGAGGGGGTTACCGCTTAAGAGCAACCAGTATGATTAGGGGACTGGAGGCTAAAACATACAATGAACTGTTTCAGGAACTGGGCCTGGCTAGTCTAGGGAAGAGAAGGACCAGGGGAGGCAGGATAGCAGTCTTCCAATATTTGAGAGGCTGCCCCAGAGAGGAGAAAGGGGTCAAGCTATTTTCCAAAGCACCTGAAGGCCAGACAAGGAATAATGGATGGAAACTGAACAAGGAGAGATTCAACCTGGAAATAAGGAGGAATTTTCTGACAGGGAGAACAATCAACCCATGGAACAGAAGTTGTGGGAGCTTCATCTGTGGAGGCTTTGAAGAAGAGACTGGACTGCCCTCCATCAGAAATGGTGTAGGGTCTCCAGCTTGGGTGGGTGGGGGTTGGACTAGATGACCTACAAGGTCCCTTCCAACTCTGTCTTTCAAAAGAGGTCTTGTTGTGTGGACAGCATTGTTGGGGTACAGAACTGGCCTTTTGTTAGGGACCGTAGTGATATAGAATGCAGAATGACAGGGTTGGGAAGGCCCTTGGAAGTCTTTTAGTCCAAGGGTCCCCAATCTGTGGGCTGCAAACCGCTATTGGACCGCAGATTATTTGCAACCAGGCCCCACTGACATGAGCTTCGTGTTGTGGTTTACCGGCAGCCGGTGCAGACAGTGGGGAAGAATAGGGACCAGTCCAGGAGCCTGGAGAGGACTCGGACGAGGGTCCTGCATCCGATGCTGAGATGGGGCCAGGACCATCTGGCCTTTGGAGCCTTCGGAGTCTGGCAGCAGCAAGGCAGAGGAACAAAGGGAGCCTGTTCCCAGTGAGCGTATGCGCAGAGCTGCCAGAAGGTGAAAGTAGCTAAGACAAAAGGGGCGACTTGGGAGTATGGCTTGGAGGTGATTGCCCCTCCCATAAGGTATAAAGAACATGCAAAGGTAGAGAAACTTTTGCAGGAAGCAAAGCAGTCCAGTAATTTCCGAGTCCTTCTTGAAGCTCTGGTTGTTGTTTTTTGGTGGGGGTGGGGAGGTTTGGTTTATATTACTGTATCATTAATTGGACTTCTGTTTTTGGGGCAGCATTCTACAGCACTGAAAAGCTCTTATCTGGAGGAACTATGTATAATTAGTTTTGTCTGGGAATGCAAGTAACTCCCAGTGTTGCATTAAAATAGGTTTTACTTTTAAAACAAGTTTGTGTTTCGTTAAGTTTGATGAAGCCTTGCGAGCGCTCGTGGCTCCCCTTGCGCGAGTGTTATGGTGTCCACGGTTCCACCCATGCAAGCAATGGCTGCCCACACACATGCCTGCCCCTCCCACAAAACCACCCTCTCTTTTGCCCCCTCCCCACTCCAGGCCACCAACCTGGAAACCTTAGGGAACCCCGTTGTAGTCCAAGCCACCTGCTCAAGTAGGAAACCTTGTGCCTGATTCTCCCATATTTAATGAGACAGCAAGGATTGGGCTGTCCAGTAGTATATCCGTCCCCTGTCTTCCAGTTGTTGGATGTGGCATCTATGGTCATTTTGCTTGGCATTGCTGCATTGACAGAATGTGGAGTGTGTAGGCTAGAAATCAATTGTGGTCTGGATTATGGTTTTTGAACTAGGTAGTAGTACTCCGCCAGTTCTGGAGAACCGGTAGCGGAAACTTTGAGTAGTTTGGAGAACCGGCAAATACCGTCTCTGACTGGTCCTGCCCCCCATCTATTCTCTGCCTCCCGAGTCCCAGATGATCGTCTGGGTCTCCTTTGGTTGCCCTGCCCAGGAGAACGGAGCTGGAAAGCAGGTTAGTGGGGTGGGGAGAGGGAATGGGAATTTTGCCATATCTTTCCCCCAGGAACGGGGAGGGAAGGGGATTTTGCAGTATCCTTCCCACTGGAGTGGGGTGGGAATGGGGATTTTATAGTGTCCTTCCCCTGCCACGCCCACCAAGCCAAGCCACGCCCACAGAACCGATAGTAAAAAAATTTTTTTTTAAATCCCACCACTGTTTTTGAAGCATAGCTCAGGTCTTCAGTAGCAGGTGATACCTGCTTGATGGTACCTGTTCAAAGCTCTTTGGAAACGCAGTTGGAGTTTATTCAGTTAATGTGTATAGCCTGATCCAATCTGGGTCAATCAGCGGGACCAGAGATTTAATAATCTTCAGAGCTGTGGGATGCATGCTTTCTTCTGAGGCGTTCCTATCTATCAGAATGTGGCAAATAGAAGAACATTCTGCTAGAGAGAAGTTCCCTGAGTGAGGATGGGCTCCAGCAAGAGTCTGGTTTCAATGACCTACCCAGTTTGGATCCTGTAACATTATCATGGGGCACATTTATTTGCCTTCATTCGTGATATGATGGCATTCCTGTGATAGATCTATTTGTAGGCTGCATTCACACAGGGGTAGAATCAGGGGTGGGATTCTACCAGTTCGCACCTATTCACTAGAACTGGTTGTTAACATTCTAAGCAGTTCAGAGAAGCAGTTCAGAGAAATTTTTACTGGCCTAATCCTGTAAGGAAGGCAGGAAGGAAACATTCTGGTGTTGCTTACAGAAACTGCCTCTCCGTTCACCCTTATTACATTCTTGGCAGGACTAGACTTCCTGTCTCAGGAATGTCTCTGGAATTTTTTCCCCCTCCTTTGTGGTACTTTGCTTGTGTAGAGTGACCATTCAAAATCACAATGGCACTGAAAAAAGTGACTTATGACCATTTTTCACACTTATGACTGTTGCAGCATCCCCACAGTCATGAGAGGCCAGGCAAGGAGATGCGTGCCTCGATGTGAGTGATGTTGAGTTGGCCACGCCCAGCCAGTCACGTGACCACCAAGCCATGCCCACCAACTAAGCCACCCTCACAGAACCAGCTGTTAAAAAATTTGAATCCCACCCCTCAAAAGAATCAAGATCATGGTGAAGTGTTCACACCATTTTCTATTGCCTTGGTAAGGCCACACTTGGATTCTGCATTCAGCTTTGGTTGCCACGATATAAACAAGAGGTTGAGAGAGTGCAGAGAAGAGCAACAAAGATGATTAGGGGATTGGAGGCTGAAACATATGAAGAACGGTTGCAGGAACTGGGTATGTCCAGTCTAATGAAAAGAAGGACCAGGGGTGACATGATAATAGTGTTCCAATATCTCAGGGGCTGCCCCAAAGAAGAGGGAGTCAAGCTATTCTCCAAAGTAATTGAAGACATAACAAGAAGCAACGGGTGGAAACTCATCAAGGAGAGAAGCAACATAGAATTAACGAGACATTTCCTGACAGTGAGAATAATTAATCCGGGGAACAACTTGCCTCCAGAAATTGTGGGTGCTCCAACACTGGAAATGTCATGCCCCTGTTGGAGTCTGACTCTGAGGGAGAGATGGAACAGCTGACAGGAAGTGGGAGTGTGGCTCCAATGGCTGTGGAGGAAACTGGGGAAGGGCACAGGCTGGATGGGCATTCAGAGGAAGACCCAGGCCCATCCCCTCTTCATCCTAGGGCACGCAGGGAGGAACAGAGATGGGAGCAACGTGAGTGGTGTGGTCTATGGGGGAGGAAGGGGCCCTGATCCCCTTCATGGGCTGCAGCTGGGAAGCCTGGTTAAAAGGACAAACTGCGCATGGTAAAGTTGCTGGAAGCAAAGCGTGCATTCTTGTTGGAGCTTATCTGTGTTTTGGCTTCCTTCCATCTGTGGGTTGCTGCGTTATCTGGTCGAAGTCTGCAATTAATCATCCTTGCCTGCCGTAGTAATTCCTTCAGTGTGGTGTCCTGCAGAGGTGGTACTCAGCAGTTACTGACCAGTTCTGGAGAACCGGTAGCAGAAATTTTGAGTTAGTTCGGAGAACCAGCAAATACCACCTCTGACTGGGGATTTTACAGTATCCTTCCCCTGCCACGCTCACCAACTCACACCCACAGAACCGGTAGTAAAAAATTTTTGAATCCCACCACTGGTGAGTTGGGGTTTTTTATTTCGAATTAACTTTACTTTGGGTGCGGACTGCATTTACTCCCTCCGTAAACTGTTTTCTTTAAGAGTTTGATATCCTGCTGAGGATAATTGGAGATCAGGGCCAAGTTGGAGGCTTTCTTCTATTTTTGTGACTTGGTTATTTTTGTGTCATGACCCGGGTCATCACAGGAAGTTTTTAAGAAGACACTAGATAACCATTTGTCTGAAATGACATAGGATTTCCTCAGGGAAGGGATCCAACCGGAATAAATACCGGTTCTGCGTCGAGTCGCGCAAGTTCAATTTGCGACCTGCTGAGCTGCCCCGACAGCTGAGCGGTGCTGCGTGCAAGCGCGCAGCAGTTAGAAATGCCCCCCCCTTTTCCTGCTTTTTCAACCACAGCTGTGTCACACAAAGCAGCTGCGGTTGAAACACACAGGAAATAAAGGTCAGGCAAGAGCCCAGGTGGGCGGGCCGGCCAAAACAGCAGCAAACATAGAACCGGTTCTATGTCTGCTCTCTGTTTGCTGCTCTTCAGAGCAACCGGTTCTACAGAAGTGGACAGAACAGGTAGAATGCCAACCCTGGATTTCCTGCCTGAGCATGGGGTTGGTCTAGAAGACCTCCAAGATCCCTTCCAACTCTGTTATTCCATTCCATTCTATTCTCTCTCTCTCTCTCTTTCTCTCTCTCTCTCTCTTTCTCTCTCTCTCTCTCTCTCTCTCTCTCTCTCTCTCTCTCTCTCTCTCCCTCCCTCCCGCTCTCTTCTTTAGTATCAGCTGCTGGAGAGGAGCCATGGAAGGGGACAACGGTCCAGGGTTCTGAAGTATACAAAAGCATTTAATTGACCACTATGGGACACAGAAGGCTTGGCTTGATCCTGACGCAAGAGACTTCTGAGTCTACGTATTTCCCTCTTGGAAGCCCAGGTGGGAAGACGGGGCCAGAAGGCTAAGCAGAGGTGAATGACCTTGTGACGGTCAAGGGCATCTTCTTCTCCCAAGGGTGGGAGCAGCCATCCTAGTGGGTTATAAGGTACATGAGCACGTTCAGACTGAAAACTCAACACCTTCCCTCACCTTGCCCTTTCTGATTCTGCTTTCTCTCTCTCTCTCTCTCTCCTTTCTCCAAAGACTTTCTGCCTCCCCTTCCCTCCTTCTTCCTACCCAGCAGAAAATAGAGACATCATTCTTGGTAGATAATTTTAGAGAAGTTGGATTGAGGTGAAGGCCGAGCGCAATTAAGCTGAAGATTGCAG
This sequence comes from Pseudonaja textilis, assembly GCF_049901715.1. NCBI lineage: Eukaryota > Metazoa > Chordata > Lepidosauria > Squamata > Elapidae > Pseudonaja > Pseudonaja textilis. The sequence goes on from NC_141994.1 coordinate 71,315,669, forward strand.
GCAGCTCCAAGGCTGTTTATCTTCCCAGGTAATGCTCCAGGTAACTTCAGGGACATGTCCATACAATTGGCTTTAATAATTCTTCTTCTTCTTCTTCTTCTTCTTCTTCTTCTTCTTCTTCTTCTTCTTCTTCTTCTTCTTCTTCTTCTTCTTCTCTTCTTCCTCCTCCTCCTCCTCCTCCTCCTCCTCTTCTTCTTCTTCTTCTTCTTCTCCTTCTTCTCCTCCTCCTCTTTCTCCTTCTCCTTCTCCTCCACACCTCCTCCTATTCCTCCTCCTCCTCCTCCTCCTCTCCTCCTCCTCCTCCTCCTCCTCCTCCTCCTCCTCCTCCTCCTCCTCCTCCTCTCTTCTTCTTCTTCTTCTTCTTCTTCTTCTTCTTCTTCTTCTTCTTCTTCTTCTTCTTCTTCTTCTTCTTCCTCCTCCTACCTCCCCTCCTCCCTCCTCTTCTTCCTCTTCTTCTTCTTCTCCTCCTCCCCCTCCTCCTTCCTTCCTTCCTTTCTTCCTTCCTTTCCTTTCTTTCTTTCTTTCTTTCTTTCTTTCTTTCTTTCTTTCTTTCTTTCTTTCTTTCTTTCTTCCTCTTCCTCTTCTCCCTCTCCCCTCTCCCTCCCTCTCTCCCCCTTCCCCATTATTCCTTGTCTGGCCTTCAGGTGCTTTGGAGAATAGCTTGAATCCTTCCTCCTCTCTGTGGCAGCCCCTCAAATATCGGAAGACCGCTATTATGTCTCCCCTGGTCCTTCTCTTTACTAGACTAGCCAAGCCCAGTTCCTGTAACTGTTGTTCGTATGTTTGAGCCTCCAGTCCCCTAATCCTCCTGGTTGCTCTTCTCTGCACTCTTTCCAGAGTCTCAACATCTTTTTTTTATAGTGTGGTGACCAAAACTGGATGCATTATTCTAGGTGTGGTCTTACTAAGGCTTTATAGAGTGGTAATGTCTGTCTTAATTTAAAAATATCTCGTGGTAATTTGCCTCTGAAATTATACCTCTGTTGATGCTGCCTCCGTTCCCATTACTCAGGTAAACTCTGCTCATTAATCTGAGTGAACATTCCTTTTTTTCCCCCTTCTCCCCCAAACCAAATGCATCTGTCAAAAGCTTCAGATCTTCTCATCCATCAAACACCCAGAAGTTGTGTCCAACTTCTGGGTGTGCATGTATGTAGACTTAAATGTATATGCAGTCAGACAGACATGTGCTGCATGCAAAACGTATCTAAGGTTGGCAGGGATTTTTTTTAAAAAAAAAATCCATTCAGCTGATAACTTTGATTTTATCTCACAGCTAGCATCCTGTGGAGCTAGAATTGGGGAGCATTCAGACTTCAGGGTGAAAGGCATGCCCAGAAGTTGGATATTTTGCCTTTTTTTTTGGCACTTACAAGAGTGTGTATGTGTGCAGAATTATGGGTCCAGATATCCTGATTATCTGTTTGTTAGATTAGATCCACCTATCCTTTAAGAGATTGGTGCAGCTGGGAAATTTGACCTGCTAACTTGGTGGCTGCCCTATATCTTGAGACTACAATTCCCCAAATTGCATAACCGATCAGTCTAAATCAGTTAAACACACACACACACACACACACACACACACACACACACACACACACATTTCCACAACACAGTGGCCACTAAATATCATAAACCCCAGTTCTCAGAATTCCCTTTAATTCCTACTAATTATTGCCTCACAATGTTTCTCAACAATGACAACTTTAAGATGGGTGGACTTCAATTCCCAGAATTCCCCAGCCAGCATGCTTTAAGATGATGGACTCCAACTCCCAGAATTCCCCAGTCAAACATGTTTTAAGATGATGGACTATAACTCCCAGAATTCCCCAGCCAGCATGCTTTAAGATGATGGACTCCAACTCCCAGAATTCCCCAATCAAGCATGCTTTGAGATGGATGGACTCCAACTCCCAGAATTCCCCAGTCAAGCATGCTTTGAGATGGATGGACTTCAACTCCCAGAATTCTTCAGCCAGCATGGCTTAAAACAGGTGGACTTCAACTCCCAGAATTCCCCCAGCCAGCATGCTTTAAGATGGGTGGACTTCAACTCCCAGAATTCCCCAGCCAGCATGCTTTAAGATGGGTGGACTTCAACTCCCAGAATCCCTCGCCAGCATACTTTAAGATGGATGGACTTCAACTCCCAGAATTCCTCGGCCAGCATGGCTTAAAACAGGTGGACTTCAACTCCCAGAATTCCCCCAGCCAGCATGCCTTAAGATGGGTGGAACTTCAACTCCCAGAATTCCCCAATCAAGCATGCTTTAAGATGGATGGACTCCAACTCCCAGAATTCCCCAGGTAACTTTCTTTAGGATGAGTGAACTGAGGAATTCTGGGAGTTGAAGTTCAACCCATCTGAAAACTGCCAAGGTTGGGAAACGCTATTCTAGCTCCATGTTATCTGTGTGTTTGCCCGAATCTGGGCTCTTTGTGTATATTTTACATTTCCTTTCAAGAATAAACGCTGCATGTTTAGACCTCTTTCCTCAAGTCCTTTTGATTTTGGCAGGATGGTGAAGGAGATGATATGATTTATTTCTCGAAGAAAGAGCGAAAAGACTTAAGCTGTTTTTTTCTTTCCTTTTGTCCTTTGAGATGAAGATAAGATAACTCCGGCCTTAATTTGAATGAGGTGTTTATTCAGATAAGAATTTAAAAAAAAAAAAAAAAGACAAGAAAACTGCAGAAGATTTCATGGATCTTAGAAGAGAAAAGAGAACGGTTGAAGGTTATTAATCCGGAAATGCCTGGCAGCACAAGATGGGTGAGAAATTACATATTCTGTCATTTTTACTTATTGAAGAGCAATTTCTTTGGCGTGTGCAAAAAAATAAGGGAAAAAAAACAACAACCCAGGAGCGAGGGGCACAAAAGAATGTGACTCGGCTTGGAGCTCTTATTAGATTTCACAACCTTGCGATATTAAAATGCCAAGCCGGGTAGGAGCAATTTTGTCTCAGTTTTATTCGGCAGATTGGGTTTTTTTCTTCTTTTGCTTTTTTTAATTTTCATAGCACGGCCACAGCATTATATGCACCTTAAAGAACAAAATAACATTAAAATCCTGGAGTTGCTGAGAACACCAAACAGGATGCAGCTGGGGTTAAACAAAACCCTACACCGCCCGGAAACAGGAAGTGAAAATTTACAAAGGATAAGCAAAATGAAACCAGAAGACGGTGTGGATTGGGAATAGAAGATGCTGGTGAATTGATTTAGCTGCCAATCGGGAAGGAAAAACATGTACAGATAAGCCTTGAGTTACAACCATTCATTTAGTGACAAAAGATACAACAGCACGAAAAAAGTGAAGTCACGATTTCAAGTAATACACTCATAGCAAACTGAACTCAGAGGCAGGATGATTCCTCAAAGGATCATTTTATTTGGAGATATCGTCTTGGCACAAACCGACTCTGAGAGCTTCCCGCGGTTTTCACCTAATTATTATTTTATTTTATTTTATTTTATTTTAATTTCTTTTCTTTTCTTTTCTTTTATTTTATTTTATTTTATTATTTTATTTTATTTTATTTTATTTTATTTTATTTTATTTTATTTTATTTTTATTTTATTTTATTTTATTTTATTTTATTTTATTTTATTTTATTATTTTATTTTATTTTATTTTATTTTATTTTATTTTATTTTATTTTATATTATTTTATTTTATTTTATTTTATTTTATTATTTTATTTTATTTTATTATTTTATTTTATTTTATTTTATTTTATTTTATTTGTCAATTGCTTACAAGATAATAGGTATAAGTAAAAACATAGCTATGAATACCTGGATACATTTAAGAAAAATAAAAAAATATATATAAAAGAAACAACAGGACAGGGACAGTAGGCACATTGGTGCGCTTATGCATGCCCCCTACAGACCTCTTAGGAAAGGGGTGAGGTCAAGAGTAGACCGTCTAAGGCTAAAGTTTTTGGGGTTTGGGGAAGAAGCCACAGAGTCAGGTAGAGTATTCCAAACACTGACCACTCTGTTGCTGAAGTCGTATTTCCTGCAATCAAGTTTGGTTCGATTAACCTTGAGTTTGTATCTATGGTGTGCTCTTGTGTTGTTATGGTTGAAGCTGAAGTATTCATTGACAGGTAGGACATTGCAATGTATGATTTTATATACTATACTTAGATCAGACCGAAGGTGGCATAGTTCTAAGTTTTCTAGGTCTAGAATTTCTAATTAAAAAGTGAAAGTTCCCCTTTCCCCCCAAAAAACAATAGGTCACATTGTCCAATCTAGGTGCTACCAATAGCGCTCAGTCTTAGGATGGAAGGCTGAGTCAAACCTTGAGCCTGGTGAGATTCGATCTGCCAAATTACAGGCAGCCGGCTGTCAGCAGAAGTACTCTGCAGTACTGCACTCTAACCACTGCGCCACTGGGGCTCTGCTAGCATGTTGCCTGGTTATTTCTCTCCTCCTCCTCCTCCTCCTCCTCCTCCTCCTCCTCCTCCTCCTCCTCCTCCTCTCCAGCCAGTGGTTGGAATGTCCTTGGTTCACAGGAGAAACTATTTTGCTTGGGCTACAAAAGCCCAGCTATCTCTATTCCTCTCTCCCTATCTTTCATCTCCAGGGTGGCAACACTAAAGCCTAAAAAAATGGCCTTGGTGAGACCAGCTTCAGGGTTCTGATTTAAGATAACAGATAATCAGAGTTGGAAGGGACTTTGTAGGCCATCTAGTCCAACCCCCTGCCCAAGCAGAAGACTCTACACTATTTCTGATAAATAGCAGTCCAATCTCTTCTTTAAAGTCTCAAGGGATGATGCTCCCACAATTTATGACCATGTTTCACACTTACGACCATTGCTGTGTCTCCATGGTCATGTAGTCAGGGTAGTGATTTAAGAGCTGACCAGCTGATGCAATGATGTAACGATGGGAATGAGCAAGGTTTTTGGCTGCTATCCTTTAAGAGCCTGCATAATAAGAAGAGGCCCTGTTGGGGCATATCTCTCTCTCTCTCTCTCTCTCTCTCTCTCTCTCTCTCTCTCACTCACTCTCTCTCTCTCTCTCTCTCATTGTGTGTTTTTCTCTGATGAAATTGCTGCTTGTTTGACCTCTGCCTGTAGTACGTGTATGTATAGTATATATTCTTTTGTAGATAAAGCCACTATTTACTACAAACCTCTGTTTGCTGTTATTGCTCCGGGGTTGTCTAACGTAGTAAAGCTGTGCGCACTCTGACAAAATTCAGGTGCTTGACAACTGGCACATATTTATGACGGTCACAGTTTCCTGGGGTCACGTGATCCCCTTTTGCGACCTTCTGACCAGTAGAATCAACAGGGGAGCCAGATTCATTTAACTAACTTCACAACTGCAGTGATCCACTCAACAACTGGTTGTCAGGATTCCAGAAGTTGCCCTCATTTAAATCACGAGTCTCGAGCCAAACTTCCAAAACTTCAAAAGGATTTATTGGGAGTTACCATGTCCGGCACTGCCTGGGTGTAGCCGACTCTGAGACACATCATTCATTGTCACCCTTGACCCTGGTTTTCCCTCCACCCTCTGGGGGTATCCTAATTCATATCCTCCAATGGGACACATCCATAGCCCAGAGTCATCAATCATGTTCTCCAGTTAAAAGTTTGCTCGACAGAAACTTCAGTCACCTAGTTACTATCTTTGAAAAACTATTTATGGAATGCACTTTCAATTTCCAAACTGCCGCACTGCTCTTTCAAACCCCTTTCTCCCCCTCTCTTTCTGTTGACAACTCTAAAAAGACCATGGAAATATTTTATGAGTTGACGCCGGTGACAAGAAAGGTCGTAAAATGGGACAAAACTCACTTCACAACTGTCCCACTTAACCGCAGAAATGTTTGGCTGAATTGTGGTCGTTAGATGAACCTGTACTTGTTTTCTCATGAACTTTCTTTGCTGTTGGGTGAGAGCATAAATCTGTCCCCAATATTTGTCATAAGTCATAAGTTATGATAATATTTGTCATAAGTTATTCCACATGATAAAGAAGCATTTTCCTTACCGTTACATTTCCAGCAGACGTTTGAAACACATTTATGCACCGTTGACAATATATCAGGTGTCAAGTACCAACAATACATCATTTTGTCAAAATTCTCTCTCAGGTTATAATTCAATGTACGGTAAATTTGAGTCCACATATTTTCCCCTTGCTCAAGAATTATATTATAACCAAAGTTTTTTGCCCACGGAATCTACAGGGTTTGACATATTCATTTTCCAGGTTCAACTTCAATAACGTTTTATAAACCTTGACAATAACATGTTCATCATTAGTGCGCAATACAATTTCAGATTCATATTTTTTTAAGAGAGTCGATTGCTTTTGTAATGTGTTTTTTGATTATGGTATCGTACCTCACATTTTTTTAAAAAAGGAAGGGGGCCTATTTAATGCCAGAAAGACATGCAGCCTTCAAGTCTTTTTTCCCCAAATGACTCAGCCTCTATGAGCTGGGGGTTAATTTGCAATATAATTGAATTTCAACTTTACAGGTAGACTTCACTGGGTTTGGAAAAGCAAGGACATCAGCCTGGCAATCAAATAGAGGTGAGTCCATTCTGTTGTGTTCCCCGTAGCCACCTATGGTTGTGAAAGCTACAGAATCACAGGGTTGGAAGGGACCCTGGAGGTCTTCTAGTCCTACCCCCTGTGTTGGGATACTGGCCAACAGGGGGGGCAGCATATGACCAGTTTCATCTTTCATAACCCAACTAGTAACATTTTCAGTTCAGTTCAGTACTGATGAAGTTACTTGATTGGGTCTTGAAATGTCTGAAAGAAAACAACCAAGCTCAGAGACCACCAAAGACCTCACAGTCCTCCTCCTCCTCTCCTCCTCCTCCTCCTCCTCCTCCTCCTCCTCCTCCTCCTCCTCCTCCTCTCCACAAACCCCATTTCCTTCCAACACTGATGATATTACCTAGTTGGATAATGAAATGTCTGCAAGAAAACCACCAAGCATAGAGAGAACCAAGAATCCCACAATCCTCCTCCTCTTCCTCTCCACAAACCCCACGTCCTTCCAAAACTTGATGATGTTACCTAGTTTGGTCTTGAAATATTTGCAAGAATACAACCAAGCTCAGAGACCACCAAGGACCTCACAGTCGTCGTCCTCCTCCTCCTCTCCTCCTCCTCCTCCTCCTCCTCCTCCTCCTCCTCCTCCTCCTCCTCCTCACCACAAACCCCATTTCCTTCCAACATTGATGATATTACCTAGTTGGATAATGAAATGTCTGCAAGAAAACCACCAAGCATAGAGAGAACCAAGAATCCCACAATCCTCCTCCTCTTCCTCTCCACAAACCCCATGTCCTTTCAAAACTGATGATGTTACCTAGTTTGGTCTTGAAATATTTGCAAGAATACAACCAAGCTCAGAGAGTACCAATGATCCCACAATCCCCACTCCCCCTCTAACACTGATGATATTACCTACTTGGGTTTTGAAATGCCTGCAAAAAAAAACCAACCAAGCTGAAAGACCATCAAGGACCCAACAATCCTCCTCCTCCTCCTCTTCCTCCTCCTCCTCCTCTTCCTCCTCCTCCTCGTCCTCCTCCTCCTCCTCCTCCTCTCTGCAAACCCCACTCACTCCCTTCTAGCACTGATGATGTTACCTAGCTGGGTTTTGAAATGCCTGCAAGAAAACAACCAAGCTGAAAGACCATCAAGGGCCCCACAATCCTCCTCCTCCTCCTCTTCCTCCTCCTCCTCTCTGCAAACCCCACTCACTCCCTTCTAGCACTGATGACGTTACCTAGCTGGGTTTTGAAATGCCTGCAAGAAAACAACCATGCTCCAAGAACCACCAAGGACTCCTCATCTCAACCCTGAGCTACGGTGATTCCCCCTTTGACCTCCCTCCTGGCTTCTGATGGGCGCCTTTCTTTCATGGCCATGTTCCTCCCACTGACTTACACACACACACACACACACACACACACACACGTTCATGGACATTTCTTCTCTATGCTTTTGCCTTCCTTCACACCGGCAAAGTCTTAATTATGGCGTCCTCATGCTGACAAGAGTTTGTAAAGCCTCTCATCACCAACCCCCTCAGATTTTTAAATCTGCGAGAACACACGTCTGGAAGCCCATTATAACCAAATCAGGCTGTCATCAGCATATTTGCCCCGATGAAAAATAGCATCAGAAAACAGGCCCACAGGGAGGGGAGACTCTTGGCTGCTTAAATTCTTTTTTTTCCAAGTAAACACTGGAGATTTTAATAATCCTGAAATACGGTCCGATTGGCCTTCCCTTCTGTTGGGATGAGAAGATGCCGAAAATACAATTTAGAGGAGAAATTTTGTGTAGAAATTTTAACTTTCTATCATCTGTCTATCTATCTATCTATCTATCTATCTATCTATCTATCTATCTATCTATCTATCTATCTAATCATCATATCTTCCTCATCCAGCATCTGTTTGTCTGTCTATCTGTCTCGATCTATCTATACATCTATCTCTCTATCCATCTATATCACTAACTACCTATCTCTAAATCTCTATATCTAGTTTTCTATTTTTCTTTATCTGTCTGTCTGTCTATCTATCTATCTATCTATCTATCTATCTATCTATCTATCTATCTATCTATCTATCTATCTCTTTTCCTGCTCCTGAAAAAAAACAATCATTCCTTTCCATTTTCAACATGATTATTTGTCGAAATATTTCTGGCTTGGTGGATTCTCAACCTTTCATTATGTACCGCGGTGTAGAGAGCTCCACAGTGCATTGGGGGAAAAAGGTGGAATATCAATGCCGTAATAAAGGTTTTAATTATGTGGCTCTGAAATACTTCGCTTCCACCTTCCCCTGCCCCCACCCCATTTGCTCATGAAATAAAATGTGTTTTATGATGGGGAAGGCTCAGCATGGATCACTGTTTCTGCTAGGTCTGTAAAATGTGCAAAGTGCTTTGGCGGTAACTCCGCTAATTGCACTTCCCAGCTTAGATAAATGCATTTCCTGCTTTGAAAACTGTCACTAATTTGACTAAGAAACTTTACGTATCGCAACCAAAGGAGTGATTACTGGACTTACTGTGGTGGAATGTAGCCTGCATTCCAGAGGATTAAGAGGCAACTCAGCCCAGATATTATGTGTGAGAGAAAGAAGGTGAAGATGGATCCTCCCTAACAGCTCCCAGAGAACAGGTCTGTCCTCGACTTACAACCATTTGTAATTGCAATGGCACTGAAAAAAGTGACTTATGACCATTTTCCCTATTTACGATGGGTTGCGGTATCCCTGTGGTGATACAGTCAAAACTTGGACAGTATTCAGTGTCCTGGGGTCATGCGAACACATTTGGTGAACTTCTGACCAGCAAAGTCAACAGGGAAATCAGATTCCCTTAATAATCAACAGTATCAACAGTAGAGACCTTCAAATTTCCAGGTTCTATTATATCACAAGACCTAAAATGGACACCTAACGTCAAAAACGAGCTCAAAAAAGCACAACAAAGAATGTTCTTTCTGCGCCAACTCAGGAAGCTCAAACTGCCCAAGGAGCTGCTGATCCAGTTCTACAGAGGAACTATTGAGTCTGTCATCTGCACCTCTATAACTGTCTGGTTTAGCTCTGCAACCCAACAGGACAGACACAGACTTCAGAGAGTAATTAGGACTGCTGAAAAAGCAATGGCTACCAACCTGCCTTCCATGGAGGACCTGTATCCTGCAGGAGTCAAAAAGAGGGCTGTGAAAATACCTACAGATCCCTCACATCCTGGACATAAACTGTTTCAACTCCTTCCCTCAAAACGACGCTATAGAGTACTGCACACAGAACAATTAGACACAAGGACAGTTTTTTCCCAAATGCCATCACTCTGCTAAACAAATAATTCCCTCAACACTGTCCAACAATTTATAAAGTTTGCACTACCATTACTATTAATCTTCTCATCACTCCTTATCACCCATCCCCTCCCAGTTGTGACTGTAGGACTGTAACTTTGTCACTTGAATCCTTATGATTTATATGGACTGTTTCCTAGCATGATTTGATTGTTTATTGTACGCTATGAGTATTATTAAGTGTTGTACCTGGTGATTCTTGACTCATGACAAATGTATCTTTTCCTTTATGTATACTGAGAGCATTTACACCAAGACAAATTCCTTGTGTGTCTAATCACACTTGGTCAATAAAGAATTCTATTCTATTCTATTCTATTCTATTCTATTCTATTCTATTCTATTCTATTCTATTCTATTCTATTCTATTCTATTATGTTCTGTTCTATTCTAGTTATTCTACTTTACTCTACTCTAGACTACACTACTCTATTATAATCTACTCTATTCTGTAATTCTATTCTATTCTATTCTATTCTATTCTATTCTATTCTATTCTATTCTATTCTTCTGTTCTGTTCTATTTATCTATCTATTCATCTATCTATCTATCTATCTATCTATCTATCTATCTATCTATCTATCTATCTATCTACCTACCTATAACCATGTTACTGACTTAACAACTGCAATGATTCACTTAACAATGGTGGCAAGAAAGGTCATAAAACGGGACAAAACTCACTTAACAGTGGTTCGTTGTTCCAATCAGCAATGGAAATGTGGGGCTCCATTTTTTTAGCCGCTGTTCAACGTTACAGTGACACTAAAAAATAACCCTTTTTTAAATTTATGGCCGTTGCGGCATTCCCACCGTCAAAATTCAGATGCTTGGCAACTGACTCATATTTATGACGGCCGCAGGTTCCTGGGGGGCCCTTTTGCAACCTTCGGAAAAGCGAAGTCCGCGGGGGAAGCCGGATTCACGTAAACAACCGCATTCCTAACTCAACAACAGCAGTGACGCCCTTCACAGTTGTGCTGGAAGAGGCCATAAAACAGGGCAAAGCTCCGTTTCCCCATCTCGCTTAGCCACAGAAATTTGGGGTTCAATTGAGGTCGTAAGTCGAGGACCGCCTTTATATGCTTCCTGTGTTGGGCCAGATTCTGCCTGTGCGTTGCTTGACGGTAAGATGGATGGCATATAAACTTCATACATAAATTATGAAGTGTACAAGTGTGGAACCATAAAGAAATTTACTTAAGAGAATCAATAGGAGCCTTTCGAGGTATTTAGAGCCTGATGCTTAACATGCATCAAAAGGATTCAGGCCATCATGATCTCAACTCACAGAAAAAGACCCTTAAAAAAAAATCACTTTGCAATTGCTAATTGATAAGGGACTTGTAATTGGTCTCATATGTAAGCTCCCCCCATCCTCCCTCTCCCCCCCCATTTCATCCCAGTTTAAACCCCACATCCGTTAAGCCCCTCCATACATCTGATGAACTATAGTTCCCAAAAGATTAACTATTCTCTCTTTCTTTCTCTCTTTCTCTTTCTCTCCCCCTCCCTCCCTACCCAATCTTTATTGGGTTTATATATATTAGTAAACTGTTTCAACCCCTACCCTCAAAACGACACTATAAGGAACTGCACACCAGAACAACCAGACACAAGAAAAGCTTTTTTCCCAAATGCCATCACTCTGCTAAGCAACTAACTCCCTCAACACTGTCCAACTATTTACAAAGTCTGCACTATTATTACTATTAATCTTCTCATCACTCCTTATCACCCATCCCCTCCCACTTGTGACTGTAGGACTGTAACTTTGTCACTTGTATGCTTACGATTTTCCTAGTATGATTTGATTGCTTATTGTACCCTATGACTATTGTACCTGATGATTCTTGACTCTTGATGGATGTCTCTTTTCTTTTATGTACACTGAGAGTATTTGCACCAAAGACAAATTCCTCGTGTGTCCAATCACACTTGGTCAATGAAGAATTCTATCCTATCCTATCCTATCCTATCCTATCCTATCCTATCCTACCCTACCCTACCCTACCCTACCCTACCCTACCCTATCCTATCCTATCCTATCCTATCCTATTCTATTCTATTCTATTCTATTCTATTCTATTCTATTCTATATATATATATAATGTGTGGGTTTGAAGATCTGCTCCTAAACTCTTGATTTCTGATGCTGCTCGGGCTAATACAGGTAACAGGTTGTCCTTGACTTATAACAGTTCATTTAGGGACCGTTGAAAGTTGCAAAAGCCACTTTAAAAAGTGACTTGTGACCATTTTTCACACTTGCGACCGTTACATCATTCCCCATGGTCACGTCATCAAAATTGAGATGCTTGGGAACTGACTCACACTTATAACCATTGCAGCATCATGTGTGATCTCATTTTGCAGCCTTCTGACAAGCAAAGTCAACGGGGAAGCCAGATTCACTTAACAACCGTGCTACTTATTTAACAACTGCAGTTTCACTTAGCAACTGTGACAACAAAGATCGTAAAAGGGAGCAAAACTCACTTTACAACTGTCTCACTTAGCAATGGAAAAGCCCTGTAAGTTCAGCGACCCCGGAACAAACAAAATTTCTTATATTGGGTTTTCCCCCTTCCCAGAGAGAATCTCCTTGTAGATTACTGTGACGCCGTTACCATGGCAACTTCACAGCACTGTACAGTAGAAGCCATTTTAACGCAGTAGGGTAGAAGCCATTTGAAGGCACAACAAGCTGTATCTTAACAGAAACCACCCCCTCAAGGGGTGTTGGGGTGTCTTATCACCACAGTATTTATTTCCAGAGAATAAGTAATCTGTGTACCAAATTTGGTTGAAATTAAACTGGGTCTCTGTTTTCCTGACGGAACATTTTGACCACTATGTAACCGTGGCTTCTAATATTCACACAAAGCAAGCATTGTTGATTGTCTGCATGCTCCTCTTGAACCTTTACCTGAAACTAATTAATGTGTTTTATGAATGTGGATCCAGTTGCTACATTCATAAAACCTGCTAAGCCTTCAGAACAAACCACATTATGGTCTAATTTAGTCACCAGGTTCACACATGCTAAGAAAAAGGGAGGTGTTCTCACAAGGCCCAGAATCACCAAATCTACTCAGGTTTAGCCAAATTAGCTCTTTTTAAAATAACTTTTATTCTTTAAAATCAAAAATACAAAATTCTCATTTTCATTAACAGTAAATGTGTTATTGTATATACATATTTCTCATTTTGTGACTACACATCATTTTTATCTTTCTTCTTCACCCACTCATACAGTCTATCCATATATCGTCTTTGCCTCTTAGTTCCATCAGGAATTTGTCTAGTTCAGCACAGTCCATTATTTTTAATTAAGGCCTCTTCTGATGGTGTTTTATCGCTCTTCCAATTTTGCGCAAAAATAATTCTTTCTGCGGTTAAGAGGTGTACAATGAGGTATCTCTTATCTTTACTCAAATTCCCTTTAGTCATACCCAATAAAAAATGTTTCTGGTTCCAATTTCAATCTATACTTTGTAATCTCAAACAGCCATCTCTGTACTTTCTTCCAATATTTTTTTGTTTCTGTACATTGCCACCACATATGGAAAAAAGTTCCTTTTTTGTTTGTTTGCACTTCCAGCATTCCGGTTTCACATTTGGATACATTTTCATCAGTCTTGCCAGCACTAGGTTTAGCCAGATTAGTTTATTGGGTGACCTGAATGAATAAATCAGTATTTGCTAACTATGGCAACTTTAAGATATGTGGACTTCAACTCCCAGAATTCCCCAGCCAGCTGGCTGGGGAATTCTGGGAGTTGAAGTCCACATGTCTTAAATGTCTGGCTGGGGAATTCTGGGAGTTGAAGTCCACATGTCTTAAATGTCTGGCTGGGGAATTCTGGGAGTTGAAGTCCACATGTCTTAAATGTCTGGCTGGGGAATTCTGTGGAGTTGAAGTCCACATGTCTTAAATGTCTGGCTGGGGAATTCTGGGAGTTGAAGTCCACATGTCTTGAAGTTGCCAAGGTTAGAAAACTCAGGTATAAATTAAAACTTGGAGATGGGAGGATATCATTTAAGCTCAGGAATCAAAACCAAAGTGAACCTGACCCCACTCCCTCAAATCTATCAATTTCTCCTTTCTCCTAGTTAAGCTCCAGGTGTTGAGCAGGTTATTTGCAAATCAGATTTGCAGGTTTGTTTTTCATTATCTGATCCTCTCCAGTGACAACAAAGGCCTCCATTATTTTGTTTACAAAATGAATGCCTGAGAAAACAAGCCGGTCCATCTCCAGGGCAGCTAAACATACATATTTTTCACCCTTTTAAAAATGCGGTTCATTTGAATTAGTTGCTCTTATTCATTCCTGTGTAATCCATACATGGAAAATATTTTTTTTAACCAGAGATCGGATGGGGGGGGACAGAGGATGGGAGAGAAAGAGAGTGAGAGAAGGAAAGGGGGAAGAGATAGAGTGGGGGAGAAAAGGAGAGAAAAAGGTGGAAGAAGAGAGACAGAGAGAGGAAGTGAGGTCGGGTGGGGGGAGAGAAAGAGGGAGTGAGAGACAGGGGGAAGGAAAGAGAGGAGGAAGAAAGACAAGGAGGAACGGAGGAAGTGGGAGAGAGAAAAGGAGAGAGGAGAGAGATGGAAGGAGAGAGGGAGGGTGGGAGAGGGAAGGAAAGAGAGAGAGGAAGAGAGGCAAGGAGGGAGGGGGAAAGCTGGAAGAAGAGAGGGGAAAGTGAGATAGGGAGCGGGAGAGAGAAAGGGAGGGAGAGAGAGAGAGGAAAGGAAAGAGAGGGAAAGCTGAAGAAAGAATGGGAGAGAGGGAGGGAGAGAAAATGGAAGATGAGATGGGAGAGGCAGGAAGAGGGAGGAAGAGGGAGAGGGAGAGAGGGAAAGAGAGAGAGAGGATTGGAAGGAGAGGGGAGTGAGCAAGCAAGAAGAATCCTAGGGATGGGAGGCCCCTTAGAGGTCTTCTATCCAACCCCTTATTAAATCCCAAAGGCAGGTGATGTCTCTGCTTCATAACCCTTTGGCTTTCATGCCTAAGGCTGGACTAGAAATCACCATCTCCCGTTGATTGGGCCAAAATTGCCCAGTTGGCTCTGGTGCCTAAGACACGACTAGAACTCACAGTTTCCTGGTTTCTAGCCTGCTGCCTTAACCAGTAGACCAAACTGGTCAAAACAATGCAGGTGAAGCAAGAGAGCTGGTTTAAACTGGTGGTTAAGGAGCTGGAGTAGGAGTTGGGGAAACCTGTTTGTAGTTGTGTTTCGGGTCAAAAATGAGGTGGGTGACTTGGATTAGTCCCTCTCTTACAGTCCTGGAAAAGAAGAGGAGGAGGAAGAGGAGGAGGAGGAGGAGGAAGACTGTGAGTTCCCTGGTGCTCTCTGAGCTTGATTGCTTTCTTGCAGACATTTCATTACCTAGATGGGTAACATCATCAGTGTTAGGTGGGAGAGGGATTTGCAAAGAGGAGGAGGAGGAGGAGGAGGAGGAGGAGGAGGAGGAGGAGGAGGAGGAGGAGGAGGAGGAGGAGGAGGAGAATAAGGAATAGGAGGAGGAGAAAGAGAAGGAAAAGGGGAAGGAGGAGAAAGAGAAGGAGAAAAAGGAGAAGGAGAAAAAGAAGGAGGAGAAGGAAGAAACAGCAAGTGCAAACTACATCTCAAACCAACGTCAAGAAAACTGCAGGGCTTGACTAAGAATCAAGACCAACTTGACGTGCACAGAAAAAAATCCACGCTCGTAAGCATGGAAGTCCCCTTTTCAGGCCAGACCTCCTAAGGCTAGAGAATGAGAGCGCTCTCACAATGCAATTAACCTAGTTACCGAAACATTAACCTATTTTCTGGGTTTGTGCTAGATGCTGAAGTCTAAATGAAGTGCCTGAGCTGGCTAACCCTTTACATTTCCATTGGGAATGTAGGTTTTTTTTCCCCTCCTTTGTGGATCTTCTCCGTGATATCAGTGGAACAAGGAAGTTTTCCCCATCTTTAGCTCCCTTTCTGGAGACTCAATGGACACGGCCGAGCAATTTTAACAGACTAACCGAGTTGGAAGGGACCTTGGAGGTCTTCTAGTCCAACCTGATAAAATTCTGACAAATGGCTGTCCAATCTCCAGTGATGAAACACCTACAACTGGAGGAAAACTTGTTCCACTTTTTGATTGTTCTCACTATCGGGCAATTTCTTCTTAGTTAGGTTAGTTTTCTCCTTGGGTAGCTTCCATCTGTTGCTTCTTGTCCTGCCTTCAGGGGCTTTGGAGAATAGTTGGACCCCTTCTTCTTTGGGGCAGCCCCTCAAATATTGAAAGACTGCTGTCACATCGCCCCTAGTCAGTGGTGGGATTCCAAATTTACCACCACCGGTTTTGTGAGCGTGGCTTGGTGAGCATGGCCAGGTGGTCATGTGACTGGGTGGGCGTGGCCAACTCAACATCACTCACGGCCGGGTGGGGTGGCACCTTGCCCTGAGTGATGTTGAGTTGGCCATGCCCACTCGGTCACATGACCGATGCTGCAGAGAGAAGGTGATTGCCTAGGTATATACATATCTTCTGCCTTTGGGCTGACAAAATAAGGAGAAGGGGAAGACTCGGCCAAACTTTTCTGCCCCCTGTTTCGCGCACGCATAAACGGGACAAACGGCGACCATCCGCTGTTTTTTACCTTCCCCGGGACGCAGAGATAACAGCAACACCGACCATCAGCTGTTTCTTAGCTCAGCTGAGTCGCGGCAATTCGCTCTGCTGTGCAAATCAGCTGAGCTAATAAACAGCAAAATACAGGAGAGGTGAGAGGTAAGAGTGGGTGGGCGGGGCACGGTCAATTTTTTCCCTACCAGGAGGCAAGAACCACTCCAAACTGACTGAATACTACACACACCCTGCTCCTAGTCCTTCAGAATAACACGAAAATGATTTGACTTCCTTCTTCCTGGGATACTTTTTCATTTTCCCAATCACGGATGAGAAACCTTCTGAGGTTCTGGTCTCCAAATACCAGCCTGGTCTGCTCTTCCTTAGTTTCCAACAGAGACAAGGTCGCGCAAGAGAAGCCACCTGCTAAGTTTCATTTCAACTTGAAATATCAATTTTCTTTTGAGCCAGGTGTGGACTCCTGATGATTACATGGACAGGTCCGTGTTATTTTTCTTGGTAACATTAAAGAAAGGGTTGGCGCTGACTTTTTCCGGTTATTATTTGTTGCTCAATCCAGTTCTAGGATTTAATTTATTAGATTTGCCTTCCGGCTTTATTACTTTACAAGTAAGTCAAGATGGCAAATATACACAATATACCTTCTTCCTCCTCTTTTCTTCCACAACCACCTTGTGAGGTGGATTAGGATTGGGAGAGAGTGACTGGCCCAAAGTCACCCAACTGGCTTTCATGCCTAAGGTGGGACTAGAACTCACCATCTCCTGGTGATTGGCCCAAAGTCACCCAACTGGCTTTCATGCCTAAGGCGGGACTAGAACTCACCATCTCCTAGTGATTGGCCCAAAGTCATCCAACTGGCTTTCATGCCTAAGGCGGGACTAGAACTCACCATCTCCTAGTGATTGGCCCAAAGTCATCCAACTGGCTTTCATGCCTAAGGCGGGACTAGAACTCACCATCTCCTGGTGATTGGCCCAAAGTCACCCAACTGGCTTTCATGCCTAAGGCGGGACTAGAACTCACCATCTCCTAGTAATTGGCCCAAAGTCATCCAACTGGCTTTCATGCCTAAGGCGGGACTAGAACTCACCATCTCCTAGTGATTGGCCCAAGTCATCCAGCCGCTTTCATGCCTAAGGCGGACTAGAACTCACCATCTCCTAGTGATTGGCCCAGTCATCAGCTTGCCAAGAACTACCATCTCCTAGTGATTGGCCCAGTCATCCGGCTTTCATGCCTAAGGCGGGACTAGAATTCACCATCTCCTAGTGATTGGCCAGTATCTTAACTGCCTCTTGATCTTGGAACTGCAGGGGACAAAATTGTGAGATTGCTCTTGTGAAATTAACAATTTCTAATCATCTAATCTTTTTTAAAATCCTTTTCAGTTCTTTGTTTTTTTTATAGTTTTAACATTTTTAATATTAATGACAGAGCTGGTGTGGTTAGTGGTTAAGTAGGCATAAGGCTAGGGACTGGGAGACCATGAGTTCTAGTCTGGCATGAAGCCTGCTGGGTGATCTTGGGCCAACCACTTTTCTCATCCCTACGACAGAGTCACTGGCAAACCACTTTTGAAAAAGCTTGCCAAGAAAACTGCAGGGACCTATCCAGGAAGTCTTGGCATCAAAAGCAATTGAATGGATGAAAAATAAATACTAATAATATCAATGTTAATCGATATATCTACTTTTAACTTTGTTGTGTACTGCCCAGAATCACTTGATTGACCATTGTGAGATAGGCAGCTATATAAACAAACAAATAAATAAATGTAAATGCACTTAAAAATAAAACATGAGCATGCTTGGCTTTCAAAATTAGACAGGTGTTGTATATCTATCATAAATACTGTAAGATAGATAGATAGATAGATAGATAGATAGATAGATAGATAGATAGATAGATAGACAGACAGACAGATAGAGAAAAGAGAGACAGTAAATCGATCATAGGGATAGACATGATAAATCAATACAATATAGATGGATTGGTAGGTTGGTAGGTAGATAGGTAGGTAGATAGATTAGATAGATAGATAGATAGATAGATAGATAGATAGATAGATAGATAGATAGATAGATAGATAGATAGACAGACAGACAGACAGTCAGTGAGGGAAAAGAGAGACAATAAATAGATAATAGAGATAGACATGATAGATCAATCCATATTGATAGATAGATAGGTAGGAAGGTAGATAGATAGATAGATAGATAGATAGATAGATAGATAGATAGATAGATAGATAGACAGACAGATAGATAGATAGACAGATAGTGAGAGAAAAGACAGTAAGTAGATAATAGAGATAGACATGATGGATCAATCCAAGATAGATAGATAGATAGATAGATAGATAGATAGATAGATAGATAGATAGACAGATAGATAGACAGATAGTGAGAGAAAAGACAATAAGTAGATAATAGAGATAGACATGATAGATCAATCCTAGATAGATAGATAGATAGATAGATAGATAGATAGATAGATAGATAGATAGATGATAGAGGAGAAAGAGAATGAGAGGGTGAGAGAGGGAGAGATACTATACCTATAAAATATTTTCTAAAGGCATTCAGGCACTTGGAATATTAACCCACACCCCTTATTTTTCTTTTTGCAATGTAGGTTTTTCACTCAATTGCACAGGATGACAAGCTTTCCTTAATCTTTATTTCCTTGACACATTTGTCGGCTAGAAATGCTTCTGTCTGAAAGAATCAGATTCCATTTGCGGTTTTTCTCCCTCTTTATCACCGAATGGCAGCTCTCCGATGAAGTGATCAGGATGCACTTAATAATAGAAATACAGTAGAATCTACTGCAAAAGAATGCAGGAATAACTCTCGCCCTGTTGAAGGTGGAGGCGCGTATGAGCCTTTCCTTGGCTTTTGGTCTCTTCCTCCAGGAAAACGAAAAGACTTGTCAAGTTGATGATATTGCATTGCTGGACACCTGTAATGATAGAGACAGAGGTCGAGACGATGAAGGTGGGGATGAGATGGGGATGAGAAGCGGTTTGGCGTACTAGTTAACGCATCAGGCTACACATGGTGAAACTGGGAGTGTTAGGCTTAGCCCTAATTTGGGCACGATGCTGGCTGAGTGACCTTGGACCAGTCATGTGCTTATGGAGGAAGAAGAGGAAGAAAAGGAGGAAGATATGGAAGAAGTAAAATAAAAAAAAGAGGGGGGTGGAGGAGGGAGAGGAGGAGGAAGAAGGAGGAGAAGAGCAGGAAGGAGGAGAAGGGAAGGAGGAAAAGGAAAAGAGGAGGAGGAAGAGGAGGCAGGGGAGAAGAGAAGAGGAGGAAGAGGAGGCAGAGGAGGAGAGGAGGAGGAAGGAGGAGGAGGGGAAGAGGAGGAGAAAGAGGACACATAGGAGGAGAAGGAGGAGGAGGAAGGAGAAGAGAAAGAGGAAGAGGAGAAGAGTAGGAGGAAGGAGGAGGAGAAGAAGAAGAGGAAGAGAAAAGAAGAAGGAAGAGGAGGCAGAGGAGGAGGAGGAGGACGAGGAGAGAAGGAGAAGGAGGAGGAGGACATAGCTGTAGAAGATGTTCAGGTTAAGCTGTCTGAGAAAAATCAGCTCAGATGGCTGAGGGGCTAGAGCAAAGCCGAAGTGAGAGTCAGAACTTGCTTTCTTTGATGAGAGACAGCTCCAAATAAGGCCGAGTCAAATGCAAGTGGCCTTTCATAATTTCGAACCTTACGAAAAGCAGATTCTGCTCATGTAGAAAGTCAGCACCCACCCACCCTTCCAGAAAACGAAACATTTGGGGGAATATTAAAAAGGCAGGATAGAATATTTTCCCCTAAAAGTGAAACAGGGAGACAGAAACCAGCCCCAGTCTCCCTGCCCCCAAGCAGAAACGGAGGAGGCCAGCTTTTAGAAATGCAAATTTGGTCATCCATTCAGACAGACTGGGTCAGACCAAAACTCCAGATAAGCAACATAATTAGGTGAGTCAATGGTTGAGAAGATTAGCTCAGACAAACACTGCATTTCCCCTTTTGCCTATAGAGCCAGCTACATGACCCCTACATGACCCTATACTCAAAAAGGTATAAGAAAAACCCATCCACTCTCAACTCCCTTTTGTCAGCTGTCACAGAACGGCACACTGTGGCTCTGTTCATCAATAAACTTTCTTTCCAATCAGCCTCCATTTTGTTTCCAAGGCATTTTTCCCGGCTTGGAACGGAACCAGATGGATTTTTCTTCCAACACTCACGGCAAACCTATTAACATTTACAGCATGTTCCTTGCATTCTCAAGGACTGCTTTCAAGTTTCTTGCAGGAAAGGGCTCAGGAAAATGACCCCATCAGAAAATGAAACCTCAAAGATCTATTCCATCCTTGATGGAATGAGTTGGCCAATCAGACTTTTTCCCAATGGCTTGCTAGGAATTTGGGGAATTGTAGTTTAAGATATCTGAATTCAGGCTGAGTTGGGAAGTCATGTCATCGTGAAAATCCTGAAGTCAGTTACATTTAATGTCCATTCGGTCATCTTGGTAGATGCCGGTATAGTCCTGCCATGGCCTTTGGCTCCAGGGGGCATTGCCAAATCATCTTCCAAGCAGGCCTATAGTTGCCTAGCAACCTGTAGCTTATAGCTCCGAGCCACCTCCTGCTTAACCCAATGGGGACATTCTTTTCAGGTTGCTAGGCAACTGAAAACGCCTCTCTTCATCTCATTTGGTTTCTGTAGTGGGTGATTTTTTATTTTTTGTAAAGAGTCTGCATGAATATCCATCTTCACCTCATGCAAAATCTTTTCTGCATTTGTTCTAATGTGTGCAACATGTTCCCTTTGTTTAAAAAGATGCAGTTTTACGCAGAAGTTCTTCTAAGTGAATCTCAGCCACTTTAAGATGCCTGGACTTCAGTTCCCAGAATTCTCAGGGTCTGCAACTTTAATATTACTGAACTTCAATCAAAACCAAAAAAACAACCCCAACAGCTCCAGAAGAAAAAAACAGGAATCAACAGGAAACAGCAATGGATGGAAACTAATCAAGGAGAAAAGCAACCTAGAACTAAGGAGAAATCTCCTGACAGAACAATTAACCAGTGGAACAACTTGCCTCCAGAAGTTGTCAATGCTCCATCACTGGTGGTTTTAAAGAAGAGATTGGATATCCATTTGTCTGAAGTGGTGTAGGGTTTCCTGCCTAAGGTTGGAATAGGAGACCTCCAAGGTCCCTTCCAACTCTGTTATTTCTATTCTATTCTATTCTATTCTATTCTATTCTATTCTATTCTGAGCTTGGTTGTTTTCTTCCAGATGTTTCATTATTAATGATAATAATATCCTTATTATCCATAATAATATTATCTATAACAACATCCATAATAATATCCTAATTCCATAAATTCTATTCTATTCTATTCTATTCTATTCTATTCTATTCTATTCTATTCTATTCTATTCTCTATTCCTCTTCTATTCTATTCTTTCTTTCTATTTTCTATTCTATTCTATTCTATTCTATTCTATTCTATTCTACTCTAGTCTTCTACTCTATTCTTCTATTCTATTCTTATTACTATTGTATTCTCTATTCTATTCTATTCTATTCTATTCTATTCTATTCTATTCCACTCCATTCTATTCTACTCTATTCTATATTTCTATTCTACTCTATTCTACTCTACTTCTACTACTCCACTCTACTCTCTACTCCACTCCACTCCACTCCACTCCACTCCACTCCATTCCACTCCATTCCATTCCATTCCATTCCATTCCATTCCATTCCATTCTATTCTATTCTATTCTATTCTATTCTATTCTATTCTATTCTATTCGAATTTCATCTACATTCTACAACATCCAGTGTAATGTCTACCACAGCCACTACATAGGAGAAACAAGGCAGAAGACTGGCAGTCGGAATGCAGGTAGTCCTTGACTTATGGTTACAATTGAGGCCAGAATTTCTGTTGCTAAGAGAAACATTTGTTAAGTGAATATTGTTCCATTTTACAAGCTTTCTTGCAGAGGTGGGATTTAGCCGGTTCTGACCAGTTCTGAAGAACCAGTGCCAGAAATTTTGAGTAGTTTGGAGAACCGGCCAATCCCGCCTCTGACTGGCCCCGCCCCCATCTCTTCTCCGCCTCCCATTGAGTCCCAGCTGTTTGGCTGGGTCGTCTTTGGTTGCCCTGAAAGAGGAGAATGGAGCTGGAAAGCAGGTTAGTGGGGTGGGGAGGAAATGGGGATTTTGCAGTATTCTTCCCCTCCCACACCCACCAAGCCACGCCCACAGAACTGGTAATAAAAATTTTTTGAATCCCACCATTGCTTTCTTGCCACAGTTGCCACAATGAATCACTGCAGTTGTTAAGTACGTCACAAGGTTGTGAAGTGTATCTGGCTTCCCCATGGACTTTGCTTGTCAGAACGTCACAAAAGGCGATCACGTGACCCTGGGGGAATCCTGCAGCCGTCATAAATATGAGTCAGTCACCAAGTGTCTGAAGTTTGATCATGTGACATGGGGATGCTCCAATGGTCATAAGCCACATTTTTCAGTGCGGTTGTCACTAAAAAAAACGGTGTGATGATCCCAGGCATGGCACAAAGGCAACAGAGTCACATAAGCAAGAAGAGTCCCTTTAATTATCTCCAACTTTGCCCTCAATGTCCAGGTTGCCTTCGGCTGGAGAAAAAACTCTCTTAGGAACAGCCTGTAAGGGGAGGAAATTCAGTCCAAAACAAGGTACACACAGACTGTA
This sequence comes from Pseudonaja textilis, assembly GCF_049901715.1. Taxonomy (NCBI): domain Eukaryota; kingdom Metazoa; phylum Chordata; class Lepidosauria; order Squamata; family Elapidae; genus Pseudonaja; species Pseudonaja textilis. Next base: position 71,338,947 of record NC_141994.1, read on the forward strand.
AATAAAAATCCACACAAACCCTGCAGCAGTGATTAACTGGACAGGGCAGGAGAAGGCATTGCAGGCTTGAAAGGCCAGCAAAACACACACAGTTGGAAAGATGCCAGGAACCCAGATAAGCCTCAACAATAACAGATTACTCACAATTTTCTCCCAACAGCTTGCTGTGCGCAGCCTCCCTTTTTTAAACACTGTGTTCCCAGCTGCAGCTAATGAAGGGAATCAGGGCCCTTTCCTCCCCCGTAAGCAACACAACTCACGTTGCTCCCTTCTCCGTTCCTCCCTGCATGCCCTAGGATGAAGAGGGAGTAGGCCTGGGTCTTTCTCTGAACTCCCTCTCCCTTGTTCTACCTCTCTCCTCCTCTGCCCAGCCAGACTTTGTCCTTCCCCAGTTTCTTCCACAGCCAACGGAGCCACACTCCCACTCCCTGTCAGCTGCTCCCCTTCCAAATCAGATTCTAACAGAGGCCTGTCAAACTGTTGTAAGTTGAGGACCACCTGTACAAGATGAAAACCCTTTAATTTCACAACATGTGGACAGACGTAACCATACTTTCAGCTGGGAAATTGTGACCATCCTAAACCCAGCCAAGTCCAAAAATGCTAGGAGATTTCTAGTAGCTCAGCACTCTGACAAATTAGCCATCAACAGTCACATAGACATAAACAGTAACTACATGCTACGCAAAAGAGACAATCAACAAGTCCAAATGGGAACCCCAAAAAAGCTCCAGCACCTCTCCACCAGTACCCAAGTGAGCATAGATCAACTGCAAGATTGACATCAGACCAACAGAAGAGTAAATAATATCCCAATCAAGGAACTGCCAAGGAAGCCAAGCGCAAACTGTCACGTGCCCGTCGAAGCACGTGAAAAGGAAAAAAAGCTCTCTTTTACTTTCTGCTCTATCTATCGATCTGTCTGTAGCTATCTATCAATCTGTTTGTATCTATCTATCTATCTATCTATCTATCTATCTATCTATCTATCTATTTATCTATCTATCTATATCTATCGATCTGTTTGTATCTATCTATCTATCTATCTATCTATCTATCTATCTATCTATCTATCTATCTATCTATCTATCTGTATCTATTTATTTATATGTATTTATCTATCTGTATCTATCTATCTATCATTCCATCCATCCATCCATCCAACTGTATCTATCATCTCTCTATGTATTTCTTCTTCTATCTATCTATCTATCTATCTATCTATCTATCTATCTATCTATCTATCTATCTCTATCTATCTTTTTGTATCTATCTATCTATCTTTCTTTCTTTCTTTCTTTCTTTCTTTCTTTTCTTTCTTTCTTTCTTTCTTTCTTTCTTTCTTTCTTTCTTTCTTTCTTTCTTTATATTTTTCTTTCTGCATTTCTCTGGGGAGCTCAGCGCAGCTCCGTTAGGAACGTTCAGTCTGAAGATGGCTCTTCCCCCCCTCTGTTATTTCTATTTCTCCAAAAAAGGTTATAAAATCTGTCAGTGGTTTTTATGAGAAATTCCAACACTGATGACCCCCAGAGACCCATCTTGGGGCTCAACTCCAATTACCAGCATATGTTCCCCATTGTCTCCAGTACAGTGGGCACCAGCTGCCACTCAGTTGGTGAACACCCCTTGTTTTGGGAGCGGGGGAGGGGGGAAGAGAAAAATGACTGAGCTGGTAGGAGACAGGATTAGAGTTTATAAAGTATTAGCAGCGGTGCACAAGAGTTTGCAAACACTTGTTGGGGACGGTAAATACGCACGTCGTATTTCCCTCTGAGGAGATGATCCCATAGCCAGCCTCACCCATAGGGAATACTTAGCTGTTTGGGTGAAAGAAAGCTTGCTTGTGGGTTTCAGCCTGAACCAAGTTGAAGTAAGGTGGTTTAGCCTCCAGGGTGAGCCCTCGGCTTGCAAATCTAGTTCGGCTAAGGCTGTCATAAGCCTTTTTCTTTCTTTCTGCTGGCAAAAAAAAAAAAGAAGAAGAATATTTCCACAAGGACAAAAAGAAAGAAAGAAAAAAAGAGATTTGTTAGAACTCAGCTGAATGATGCATTTTTCTGCTTTGTTGCCGTTTGGGGAGACTGTTTTCCATTTCGTTGTTAATTGGGTCTGTTTAAAAACTTCGCAGATCAACCGATGGCGCAGTGAAGGGTTGGTAACAGTTGTTTTGGTGTGGTGAGCTTTGGAGGGGGGCGGCGCCCTCCAAAGAATCAACCCAACCGAGGGAATAGCTGCAGTCGTTTTAATTTAACCTACGGTTCAAAGGGGGCTTAAATTACACAAAAGCTTTCTACGTAAGATCATGCTTGTGTTTGGGGTCATTTTCTTTCTGCTGTCATCACAACCATGATGCGTTGGGAATATTCTTTTGGAGAGGTTTTGACGGAACTGCCACCCAAAGAATGAATAAAGTACTTGAAACTGTTTTGCACACAAAGAATTAATAGGTTACTAGAAGCTGCTTTTAGGGAACCGCACACAAAGAATTAATAGGTTACTTGAAACTGCTTTTAGGGAACTGCACCCAAAGAATGAATAAGGTACTAGAAGCTGCTTTTAGGGAACTGCACAGTGGCGAAGACACTTGAGCTTGTCGATCAGAAAGGTTGGCAGTTCGGCGGTTCAAATCCCTCATGCCGCATAACGGAGTGAGCTCCCATTACTGGTCCTGGCTTCTGCCAACTAGCAGTTTGAAAGCACGTAAAAAAAATGCAAGTAGAAAAATAGGGACCCCTTTGGTGGGAAGGCAACAGCATTCCGTGCGCCCTTCGCCGTTTAATCCTGCTGGCCACGTGACCTCGGAGACGTCTTCGGACAGCACTGGCTCTTTGGCTTTGTAACGGAGATGAATACTGCCCCTTAGAGCCAGAAATGACTAGCACATATGTGCGAGGGGAACCTTTACCTTTACCCAAAGAATGAATAGGGTACTAGAAACTGAATTTTCCGGTCTGAATTTTGATCAGGTGACCATGGGGCCTGCAATGGTCGTAAGTGGGAAAAATGGTCATAAGCAAGGGTGGAATTCAACTGGTGTTACTACCAGTTCGGTACTTACATTTAATAATAATAATAATAATAACCATCATCATCTAAGCTGATTCGTGCAGCAGAGTGGATTGCCGCGCCTCAGCTGAGCTAATAAACAGCTCCCCTCACTAGTGCTGACAGAGGGTGGTTTTTGAAGCGTGCTCTCATAGAACTAACAGGAAAGAAAATTGGAATCCCATCACTGTCCTGCAGGGACTTTTTTCAGGAGCTCGGAAGACCCAGATTCACTTGACAACTGTGGCAAGCAAGGTGTCAACTGAAAAGATACTCCTTTGGTCTTTTTAGCTGCCGGCAGAAAGGGAGTAGGGGAAAGCAGCGCATTCCTTAAATGCCTCAGATAATCGCCCTGGCAGCCCAAAGTTGTCAGAGCGCAAGAATATTACTGGAGAGCATGATTGATGACTCTTGGCTATGGATGTGTCCCATTGGAGAATATACATCCAGGGAGTGGGGGGAAGACCAGGGTCAAAGGGGAAATGAATGATGTATCTTAGTGTCGGCTGCATCCAGCTAACGACAACATGGCCACTTCTAATAAATCAATTTTCTCTGAGAGATGTGGCTAGAGACTTGTGATTTGAATGTGGGGGGTGGATTTTATTTATTTTTATTTATTTTTTTACTTGATTTGTCAATTGCTTACAAGATAATAGGTATAAGTACATACATAGTTATGAATACATGAAATGGGTACATATAAGAAAAATAAAAGAATCAATAGGACAGGGACAGTAGGCATATTGGTGCGCTTATGCACGCCTCCTACAGACCTCTTAGGAAAGGGGTGAGGTCAACAGTAGACAGACTAAGGTTAAAGTTTTGGGGGTTTGGGGAAGAAACCACAGAGTCAGGTAGAGTATTCCAGACATTGACCCCTCTGTTGCTGAAGTCGTATTTCCTGAAATCAAGTTTGGTGTGGTTTACCTTGAGTTTGTATCTATTGTTTGCTCTTGTGTTGTTAGGGTTGAAGCTGAAGTATTCATTTGCAGGTAGGACATTGCAATGTATGATTTTATATACCATACTTAGATCAGACCGAAGACGGCGTAATTCAAGGTTTTCTAGATCTAGAATTTCGAGTCAAGTCTGATTTGTTGGAGCCCTAACAGCCAGCCGACATTGGGGCATTCAATGGGGTGAAATTCACTGAACAAGCATCTTGCTTAGCAACGGACATGTTGAGAGTTGCCTGTACATTCAGAGAAGCCTTCTGAAGAAGCCCGACGAAGTTCTGAGAAAGGGTGGCCCTCACGCCATCTTCTAAAAGCCATCTTCCGCTCTTGACGGCTCCTTCGTCAGAGAAGGAAGCTCCCATCGAGAAGGAAGACCTCACAAAACCTCAAAATTGATTTCTGCAGTGCCGGCAATTCCCTACTTTTCCCACTCAAATTAACCTCTCTTTTCACACCACTTTCCCCGCAGGCCTCGAATGCCGGCGAAGGCAGCCTCTCGCTCTCGAAACGCAGACCTTCTCCGGGATAGCAGTTGAAGCAATTTACTTATCAGCTGTACTCCACCATCTATCTGACACACATCCTCGCTCGGGTTTCTTTTTATTTATTTATTTCCCATCTCCCAGTCTGCAATGAAAGTATAAGGAAGGAGGGGAGGAAAAAAAAATTCACCAGAGCAGAAATCGACGTGACAGAGTGGAGTTTTGTAATTGTTGCGGGCAGATGAAAATCAAGCGTTGCCCTCAGAGAGTCAATGCGGAGAGTGAATTTGGGGTGGAGTTGTCCGGGCTTGCAGGTGAGAAACAGAGATGGGTTTTTCGGTTGAGCGGTGAAGTTTTGGGATGACGAGGAAGGAGAGGGGAACGTTCTCCAAAGCATCTGAAAGCAGAACAAGAAGCAACCGAGGGTGACTAATCCAGAGATGCGACCTGGAACGAAGGCGACATTTCCTGACGGTGAGAACAATTAATCGATGGAACGGCTTTCGCCTCCAGAAATTGTGAAGGCTCCAACACCGGAGGTTTTTTTTCTAAAGAAGAAACTGGATGACCGTTTTGTCTGGTATAGGGTATAGAGTCTCTTGCTTGAGCAGAGGGTTGGACTAGAAGACCTCCAAGGCCCCTTCCAACTCTGTGATTCTGTGATTTTGAGATTGTTCATCACTTAAAGCTGAAGGCCAACTTCTCCATTAAGCAGAATAGCCAGAGGTACATGGTAACCATATCACCCGGATTATTTATTTATTTATTTATTTTGTATATGTATATGTATGTGTGTGTGTGTGTGTGTGTGTGTGTGTGTGTGTGTGTATATATATATATCATTTACAAATAACTGAAAGTGGCAAATTTTTCCATCATGCTTCCCTCCTATTTTCCCCACAACAACAACCCTGTGAGGTGGGTTGGACTAAGAGAGAAGGACTGGTCTAAAGTCACCCAATTGCCTTTCAGGCCTAAGGCGGGACTAGAACTCTCTGCCTCCTAGGGATTGGCGACCAGTGATTGTAGACCAGTGAGATATTTCAACCAGAAACCTTGCAGTCCATCTTATTATTTTATATACACAACCAAGTAAAATCACATCAGCTGATCTTTTAGCTGTTGTTGGATTTCATATGTCTCAGATTCTTCCCAAGAACATAAGATGTCATAATATATTGATGGAAGCCAGGAAGTCCTCAATTTACAACCCTTTGAAGTTACAATGTCACTAAACAAAGTGCTGGGCTTCGCACTTATGATCGTCACAGCATCCCACAGGTAAGCAAAGTCAACACAAGATAACCTCACGTTTGCTCCCACCGGACGCCGTACTCAGCATGCATCTCTTTTAAACTCCCTTCCCAGGTGTGGCTAATGAAGGGAATCAGGGCCCTTCCCTCCCCCATAAGCCTTGCAACTCACATTGCTCTCTTCTCCGTTCCTCCCTGCGTGCCCTAGGATGAAGAGGGGGTGGGCCTGGGTCTTCCTCTGAACTCCCTCTCCCTTGTTCTACCTTTCCCTTGTTCTACCTCTTCCCTGCTCTGCCCAGCCAGATTTTGGCCTTCCCCATTTTCCTCCACAGCCAATGGAGCCACACTCCTACTCCCTGCCAGCTGTTCGTCTTCCTCCTCGATTCAGACTCCGGCAGGGACATGACACCTTCCCAACTGGCTTCTATCGATCAAAGTCATTGTGGGAAGCTGGATTCGTTTAATGACCACCCGATTCACTTAGCAATCGCAGCAATTTGCTTAACAGCCATTACAAAAAATGTCACTCAATTGGGCATGACTCCCTTAACAACCACTCTGCTTTATAATGGAAATTCTGCTCTCAGTTGTGATCACAAGTCAAGGATTACCTGTATACATACAGATCCAAGCAGACTGGACCTTTGCAATTGACAGATGGAAATATGGATATCTTATTATATTGTTAATAATTTATTATAGCTCTCGGCTTCAAAAAACATGAAACAGACCTGGAACCTTTTGCCCATTGTTAATTTTATGGATGGTTCACATCTTAATTCTGTAAACAGGTGAAAGCATTGTGTGTGACAGTCACATCAAAGAAGACGGATACGTTAAATATTGTTTGTATGGCCTTAGTTTTCTTTCTGGACAGATTTCTCTATCCATGTGGGGTACGAGGGAAAGGGAAGAGGGGAGAATTAATTTTAAAATACAGATTCTCTTTCAATTTCATATATAATCCCTCCTTTAATCTCAGGGCTTTTTCAACTCATTTTATTTCAGCTCTTGATAGATTGAAAATTAAACGAAAAACATATTCTTTTATATCAGATATGTATAGTAATCACACAAATACATACATGCTTAGAATTAGAAAAAGGAGAATCTCAGCATTTCAAACTGTAAAAGAAGGAAGGATCAAGGCCACCTTTTAACACATTCTTGTTCACAATGGTTCCTGCACACAAAAAAAGTGTACACATTTAGGTTTTTTTTCTTATGCAATACACACACACACATACACACACACACACTCAAATATATGCACAACCACATTAAAAACAGACAAATATTTTTGAAATGTTAGCACGGGGGAGTCCATTTCTGGCTTGTGGTTATATCCAGTCTTGGAAGCATCATGGATGCGCTCAGCTGCTGTGTGACTTTATGTTGTCTTTTAATGTGGGTTGTTTGTAATTCTGTTTTTTATTTTGTTTTTAACCCTTAGCTGGCCAGAGCCTTGCATAGAAAATGGGCAGCCATAATAAGCAAGCAAGCAAATAAATAAATAAAATAGTTTTTCTCTGGAGTCAAAAACAGTGCAATTCTTCTTAGAGTGTTTTTAATCTTTAATCAATACAGGTAGTCCTTGATTTACTATTGTTGGTTTAGCAATTGTTAGATAGACATTACAACAGCACAGAAAAAAGTGACTTATGACGATTCCTTCTTCTTACAACCACCTCGGCTTCCTCAACGTCACATGATCAAAATTCAGGTTGCTTGGCAACCAGGATATATTTCTGATAGTCTCGGTGTCCTGAGGTCATTATATCACCATTTGCAACCCTTCCAGTTGTTTTCCGATGCGTAAAGTCAACAAGAGAAGCTGGATTTACTTAACAACCTTAGGATTCACTTAACAACTGCCTTGATTCGCTTAGCAGCCATGGGGAAAAAAAAGTTGAGTGTGAATCGCTTAGCAACTTGCCTTGCTCACCAGCGGGGGATTCTGGCCTCAACTGCGGTCTTAAGTCAAGGAATCATGGGCAGGGGTTTGGACTAGATGATCTACAAGGTCCCTTCTAACCTCTGTTAATCTGAATCAAGGATAGAAGCAACCGAGAAATAAGAAGGATTTTCTTGGCACCGAGAACAATTACCCGGTGGAAGGACTTGCCTGCAGAAATTGTGGTGCTCCAACAATGGAGGATTTTAAGAAAATATTGGGCAGTCATTTGTCCCAAATGGTATACCCTGCTCAATCAGAGGGTTGGACTAGAAGACCTCCAAGGTCCCTTCCAACTCTTGTTATTCTGCTACTACCTGTCCTGTATAAATACCACTGTGTTGAAATAATTTAATGCATCACTTGTGACTTGGGATAATGCAATAATACAAGAGAGAATGAAATATGTGCAATCCATTTAACTAACTCAATGCGTTCTGGCGCGTAGATCTAAGTGAACGCATGGTTTTCCTTTTCTTTCCTCCAGCTCAAATCCAGAGGAAAGAATTGTGATGGAAAGTACGTCTCCTGTTAGTATCAAATTCAAACCCCACACTCATTCTTGCGACCCCTCGGTTCACAGCTGCTTAACAATGGTGCTGAATTTGCTTCCTGGTTGATAAGGAGCCATCTGACGCAACGAGATAGATCAGTAGTCCAAGAGAGATTGGAGGACAAAGCATATGAAGAATGGTTGCAAGGAACTAGGTAAGTCTATTCTAGTGAAAAGAAGGACAAGGGGTGGCATGATAGCAGTCCTCAAATATTTGAGGATCTCCCACAAAGAAGAGAGAGTCAACTTATTCTTCAAAGCCCCAGAAGGCAGGTCAAGAAGCAATGGGTGGAAAATAATAAAGGAGAGAAGCAACCTAGAATTAAGGAGACATTTGCTGACTCCTTACCCAGCGAATGCCTGCTAAATTGCTATTTTTCCTTTTTTCTGACCATCAGCTCTTCTTCTGTGCCGAGATTTAGATTAGCTAGAAAGCAGGAAATGGTTGGATTTCTTGCTTTCTAGCTAATCTTTAGATCTTCAGCTCTGTTCCTTCCTAAGGACCGAAGCAGTGCTGGTGGCAGAAACACCGATCTCTAAGTGAACCTGATTCTGTGAGCAACTCAATCTGCCTGCCTGCTTTGCCTGATTGTGGGTAAAAGTTGCTCTCCTTTTTTTAAAATAAAAAATTCAATATTAACATACGTGGTGTATTGCAAGTTAATGTTGTGAGTTTGCTTGCTAGCAAATTTTATGGGTTTGCTTGCGAGCAAATTTTATGTGACAGACTCAGGTAGGCGATCTCACAAATCTCTGAATGAATCTGTGATTCTGTGAGCAACTCAATCTGCCTGCCTGCTTTGCCTGATTTTGGGTAAAAGGTGCTCTTTTTTAATAAAAAAAATCAATATTTATATAAATATTTATAATATTTATATATAAGCCATGCCCAGCCAGTCACATGACCACCAAGCCACACCCACAGAACCAATTGTTAAGAAATTTGAATCCCACCCCTGCCTCTGTGTGTTTTTGTGTGTGTGTGTGTGTGAGAGAGAGAGAGAGAGAGAGAGAGAGAAGGAGGGAGGGAGGGAGAGAGAGAGAGGTTAGATCCTCTCTCTCTCTCTCTCGCTCTCTTCCAGCAACGTCAGCAAGCTACTGTCAGTCAAAAATTCATATTAGTGGTGTTGAGGTAATTCCCCATTAGGAGAATGAGCATATACAGGGAGACGTAGTGAGAGAAGTGTTTGAATAATGAACACACAGCACACAGATACACTGTACAGTTAATGTAGGTTTTTACTGTCAATAAACGTTTAAGCACAGTCCAAACAAGCAGTCCAAGTCATTCACATTTAAAGCAGTCAGTGTTCAGTTCAGGGATAATCCGAATATCAAAGTCCAGTATCAAAAAACAGTTCAGCAACAGACTTACATCAAATCCAAGAATAACAGTCAATAAGGAAAAATGGAGGGACGGCAAAACTCTTCCAACAGAAGGAAACAGAGACTCACTCACACTCTCTTCTGAGACTTCTTCTGAGACTAAACAGCCCAGGTTTCTGGCTCCATCTTATTGCCGTTTGAGTAACCACACCCAATTGCAGTTTTTAGCATGCTCTTGAAGACATAGTATTAAAATATCTATCCTGGTTTATATATTTCCAACCCAAATAACTGTTAGGTGACTTATATTCCTAACAAGTGGTCCCCAGGATTTAAAATTATGAGTTTGATAGTCCCTGAGGTCCAAAAGGTTGGCGACCCCTGGACTAGAAGACTTCCAAAGTCCCTTCCAACTCTTTTATTCTTTTAATATTGGAATTATGTTAGCCCAGTTCAATCCAGTGATTTCCATCTGAGTTGGACTTCAACTTCTCTTGGAGACCGCATGCTGGAAAAAAAGTGAACTTAATTATCCTTTCACTGAGATGAGAGAGAGAGAGTGAGAGAAAGAGAGAGAGGAAAAAAAAATATATGAAGCACATTTGAGTTTCTGAGTAACCAATGAACTTGACAGATGTTAAGGAAAACTCGAATTTCAATTAGCTAAGTGACAGTAATTTTGAAGGAATCAAACATTTCTTCCAAGCATTGATCTCCGGAGTAAGCTCCGGAGTTTGAGATGGCCCAACGGGTGTCCATGGTTTGTGATGGATGCTGTGTGTGTTTTGAAAATTGATGAGCCTGTACTAGCTTTGAGAAGAGGGATCAATCAACCCGTTGTTATATGCCTTGATGTTCCCTTCCATTAATATCGGATGGGAAGGGAGCTTAAGTGGCCATTAATTGACTTTTCACTCCAGAAACCATCCCGTGAACCTCATAGAAGTCAATTAGCGGTGGTGAAGATGGACATTTTAGAGGAAGTGAGTATGATGGAGTCATTTGTGATGACTTGGATGCTATTGAAGATCTTCTGACCTGAATTCTTTTTTTGTTTGTTTGTTAGTTTGCAAGGGGGGGGGGGGAGGGGAGAAAGGCTGCCTCAGTTTCCCTTATTGTAATTCCTATTCTGTCAAGCTGCATTACAAGGCTGTCTTGTCATTTTAGCTAGTAAGGACAGAATAAGAGAAAATAGGAGAAGGAAGGCGTGTTGGATGTGTTCACTGCCTTGAGTTATTTGTAAAAACAATAGAGGTAGGATGCAAATTAATTAGTTAAATAAACAGAATAACAGAGTTGGAAGGGACCTTAGAGATCCTCTAGTCCAACCACCTGATCAAGCATGAGACTTGATATCCTTCTGGACAAATGGCTCTCCAATCTCTTAATCAACGTCTCACTTAACAGCAGAAATTTTGGGATCAATTGTAGTTGTAAGTGAAGAACTGCAGAAGCAAGGAACAGGAGAAACAAAACTAAAAAAATTTAAAATCGTAAAAAATTATTGACCATATACATATATATCCATACATCCATACATACACACAGTTTAAACATGTAGAAATCACTGGTTTATTAAAAAAAAATACACCTCATAATGCTGTATTACTATCAGGTAGAAAAAAGGTAAAACAACGACCTGAAAATATTATTCTATTGTTGTAAGATATCATGAAATTATTAAAGAGCAACATATCGTTTCATTATCCGGGTAGCTGAAAATATTTCTCTCTCTCTCTCTTTTTTTTTCAAAATGGATAAATTGCATATATCCCAAAGTCAATCCTTAATATCTGAAATAATAGCACTTTTTTCCCCCAGTTTCTCAGAATAAATCCCTCCCTTGCTTAGCATTGCCATAATTGCCCCAAGACAGCCAGATTCCAAAATTTGGGGATATAACTCAGTATCCCATTAACATCTATTAGAGTTAAGGATTTATCTGTGAATCTACTTAGATAAATTGAAAGATGATTACAAAAAGACACCAATTATTCATAAGAGCAGATCATATGGGTCAACAATTCTTAAATCTCTCTCTCTCTCTCTTTCTTTTTCACCTCTCCCATAAAAGAAAATCTGACACCCCATCCTTTCAAATACATGATTTGGAGAAATGCAATTTGGGGTGAATCCACTTTAATCTTAAATCCGATAATCCTATTTTAATGTTTTTAAGGACATGTAGCCAACTGATGGGGTATTATCGGAGATTCCGGGGCTTTTGATCCCTGTTTGAAACAGCTCAGCGGTATCCCTCTTGAAAAAATATTCCTGAACTTTCACTTGAAGCTACATTATGGGTTTAACTTCCGTCATGGATTCTATCAAGCAGGAAAATATCTCAGGCGCCTTTGAAGCAACCAAATTATCTGGCCCATACTGAGCCATTAAAACACGCTTAAATTGAAAATGCTGCCTTTAGTATGAATGAGAGGAACTGAATTCAGTTTGCTGACAAGAAAAATCCTCAATTTAATTCTGACTTTACCTCAGCCATTGTCACTATGTCGGTTTTCCCCCGTTCTTTCCGATAAAACATTTTGCCACTTAATTTTTAAAGTAGAATTCTTCCAAATGCTATACAGGTATCATAGCTGTCGACTTAAGACCACAATGAGCCCAACATTTACTTGAATCTGGGTTTCCCCAGTGGCAGTACACCTCACTAGTTCTTTGTTGGTGTTTTGTGCAGTAAAAATTGTGACCCCTGAGTTTTGCACCTACCCAACCGCTGCAAGTGTCCATCACACTTAAGCAGGTCAGTGATAAGTATAATATCTGCATTCTAGTAAATGAGCTTTGTTTTAAGCTGGTTATGGGATGACCCAGGGCGTGGCACAAAAGCAACAAAGTCACAAAAGTAGGTAAAGTCCCTTTAATACCTCCAACTTGGCCCCCAATGTCCAGTTTTCATCAGCTGCAGAAAAAACTCTCCCAAGAACAGTTTTTAAAGGGAAGAAATTCAGTCTGAACCCAAAGTACATATAGATTATAAATAAAAACCAACACAAACCACACTGCAGAAATTAACAAGACAGGGCAGGATAAGGAATTGCAGACTTCAAAAGATAATGAAACACACACACAGTTGGGAGGATGCAGGAACCCAGATAAGACTTGACAAAGATAATTCATGCTTCTAGCAAGGTGCTGTGCCAAACACCCTTTTTAAATCCTGTTTTCCCAGCTGCAGCTAATGAAGGGAATCAGGGCCCTTTTCTCCCCCATAACCTCACTAACTCACATTGCTCCCTTCTCTGTTTCTCCCTGTGTGCCCTAGGATGAAGAGGGGGTGGCCCTGGGTCTTCCTCTGAAGGCCCAGCCAGACTGTGCCCTTCCTCCATTTCCTCCATAGCCACCGGAGCCACACTCCCACTCCCTGTCAGCTGCTCGACATCTCCCTCAGAATCAGATTCCAACAGGGGCATGACAGGTTAGGAATTGTGGTTTTTTGGTTAGGAAATGAGCTCATTAGTTAGCAAAGTTTCATATCAATAAAGGAGAAATATCTGTAGCTCAGAGTTGAAATGAAGGGTCCTTGGTGCTCTCTGAGCTTGGTGGTTCCTTTGCAGGCATTTTATTACCCAACTAGGTAACTTCATCAGTGCTAGTAGTGGAAACTAATGATTTTACCTACTTTAGATAATATCTGCAAGAAATCAACCAGGCTCAGAGAACACCAAGGACCAAGGGTGGGATTCTACCTGGTCAGACCGGTTCTATAGAACCAGTAAATTGTGCCCCTGGCTGGCCATGCCCCATTCCTCCTCAGCCACTCACTCCTTAACTGGCATGTGCATCATCAAACTTGCCTGCATTTGGTAAGTTGCTATTTTTCTTTTTTCCCGACCATCAGCTGTTCTGCTGTGCCAGGAGATTTAGATTAGCTAGAAAGCAGGTAATAGCTAATCTAAAAGCAGAGCTGAATCTTCCTTAAGACTGAACCTTCTATTTTTCAGTGCAGACTGAGGTAGCAGATTGCAGAATGGTAGATCTATGAATGAATCTGTGATTCTGTGAGCAACTCAATCTGCCTGTCTGCTTTGCCTGATTTTGGGTAAAAGTTGTTCTATAAAAAAAAAAAATCAATATTTACATACATGAGTTAATTTTGTGAGTTTGCTTGCAAGCAAATTTTATGTGGCAGGCTCAGGCAGAAGATTGCGGAAAGGTAGATCTCTGAGTTAATCTGTGATTCTGTGAGCAACTCAATCTGCCTGCCAGCTTTGCCTGATTTGGGGTAAAAGTTGCTTTTTTATATTAAAAAAAATCAATATTTACATCAATATTTATAATATTTACATATGCCACGCCCAGCCAGTCACATGACCACCAACCCACACCCACAAATTAGGCTAGGCCCACAGAACTGGTTGTTAAGAAATTTGAATCCCACCCCACTGCCAAGGATCCCTCAAAGATTAATATCTAACACACTCAAAAAAGGATTAATTTATTTCCAGAGTCAACAGCACTTTGGGTGAGTGCCGTGGCTGTGCAAATCTTTAAAAGGTGAGCTTGAAAGAGTTCAGTCTTGAATCGTTTCTGCGCACCTCTCTGCCATATGGTTAGTTCATCCGGAGAACTCATAAAGATTGATTAATTTAGTAAGCAGATTAAGCATGTCGTCCCAATATTTCTCACTGGGTATGTTCCCTTCCTCCTTGTACTAATTGCTCCTAAAGATATTGTGTAGTTGTGCTTAGCTTCTGTTTTTCCCAAAGACACTATTACTATTGTGCCTTGTGGATGTTATTTGGCACCGCGCCTGAAGGATGAGGTGGTTATAAGTATGGAGAATAATTTTTCAAATGTGCCCCTTTCTTGCCTCCCGTGGTGCTGGTAGATCCATGGATTGGCTTTCGTGCTTCATACATTTATGTATCTGTCTTCTCCTGGCACAGTTTGAGACAGCTAAGTGCGAAATTAAAGCATCGGAATAATAGTTTCCAAAACAAAAGGTCAGGAAGAGAAGAAAAAATGCAGAAATTAAAAAAAAAATCATGTATCAAGATTAAATATTAGTTCAACGGAGAGAGCTAAGGCTAATTCCGAGGATATTTTTGGCTGGATATCTGTGGTATGAGTAAGAGCAGATGGCTGCAGAATCTAGAGAATTCTGGAAGATTCTAAAATCTCTAAAATCTTCCCGGTGGTGCAGGAATCATCTGGATTTCTGGACTCTAGAATCTCCTAGGAGGCTCTGGGTTCTTCTAAACTCTAGAATTCTGTATTTTGCAATCTCCCAGGGGCCTCTTAAAATTTGACAGAATTCTAGTCTTCCAGAAAGTCTGAGAATCTATTAGAATTCTATCCTAGAATCTTTCAGAACACCCTGGAACCTTCAAGAATTCTAGACCCTGGAAACTTCTAGAAGATTCTGAATCCTCCAGAATCTAGAATTCTACTGATTGTGAATCTAGACAATACTAGACAACACAATATCAATAGTAGAGACCTTCAAATTTCAAATTTCTATTATATCACATGACCTAAAATGGACACCTAACATCAAAAATGTCATCAAAAAAGTACAACGAAGAATGTTCTTTCTGATCCAACTCAGGAAGCTCAAACTGCCCAAGAAGCTGCTGATCCAGTTCTACAGAGGAACTATTGAGTCTGTCATCTGCACCCCTATAACTGTCTGGTTTGGTTCTGCAACCCAACAGGACAGACACAGATTCCAGAGGATAATTAGGACTGCAGAAAAAACAATGGCTACCAACCTGCCTTCCATGGAGGACCTGTATCCTGCACGAATCAAAAAGAGGGCTGTGAAAATATCTACAGACCCCTCACATCCTGGACATAAACTGTTTCAACTCCTTCCCTCAAAATGATGCTATGGAGCCCTGCACACCAGAACAACTAGACACAAGGACAGTTTTTCGCCAAACGCCATCCCTCTGCTAAACAAATAATTCCCTCAACACCGTCCAACTATTTCCAAAGTCTGCACTACTATTACTATTAATCTTCTCATCACTCCTTATCACCCATCCCTTCCCACTTGTGACTGTATGACTATAACTTTGTAGCTTGTATCCTTACGATCTATATTGACTGTTTCCTGGTATGATTTGATTGCTTACTGCACCCTCGGATACAACACATTATGTTGTATCTGATGGTTCTTGACTCTTGATGAATGTCTCTTTTCTTTTATGTACACTGAGAGCATTTGTACCAAGACAAATTCCTTGTGTGTCCAAACACACTTGGCCAACAAAGAATTCTATTCTATTCTAATTTATTCTATCTTGAAATGCTAACGGCATCGCTCCTTCTCACTCTCCTATAACCAAAGAGAATCAAGGACAAGCCACCTTGAGTTTCCTTCTAATCCTTTCCTGGTTTCCTAGCTTAGCTCTCGTTTTGCTAAACGTCCCCGTATATTTCTGTTCCAAGGTCATCTCTGCAGTCTTCCACATGACCACAATTGGTCCCAAAGCAGAGCATAGTGTACACTGCACTTAGGGAAACCTACAACTTAAACAACCTTGGAAAATGCACAACTCCAATGAGAACAGGCACTCTGAGCCGCAGGAGACAACAAAAGAGATAGTGGGTGGGAAAGGAAGGAACTGGGTTGAATGTCAGTCTCGATTCCTTCACCCCTACAGAGGTCCCTGATAGCTCCCCATGACTCAGTCACTAAGCTGAATCTTCTGTCTTCTCCAGTGACACATCTGAGTGACGCAGTCATCTCCAGACACAGTGGCAGAAGAACACAAATTGTTCTTAATTCCCTCCGGGCCTTTTCAGGGAGCCAGTAGCTTTAACCAAACACACCTGTCATGTCATTTCAGGTATATATATATTTTAAAGTTTCCTCTTTTTTTTTTGAAAACACGGGCAGAGGAAATAGCAATCGTGTCATAAGGCATCTCGGAGCAAGCTGAACACCATCGGGGGAGTGTTGCCACAACATGTCCAGCTGTCCAACCTGAGCTGCACCTGGAGAATCTCTCCTTTGCACTGACATCGCGAAGCTGTTCCCCTGTGGCAAATATCACAGAAAAAAAAAACAACAGGACGGGTGCCACAAAGGATTGGGGGGGTGGGTCTAGAACAATACTCCCCCAACCTTTCTGGCTTTGCAGACCGGTATGGGCAGTGGAGGGGGAGAGAGAGTGATGTGATGACCTGTTTAACGACTGTCCCATTATGATCCTAAGTCAAGGATGACTTGCAAGGGGTGGGATTCAAAAATCCCAGCAACCGATTCGCTGCCCGGTTGCTGGGTGGGCGTGGCCATGGTGGGCATAGCCTACCGGAACTTCCTGTTCATCCGTTTTTTTACCTCCCCTGGAATCCAGAAGCTTCCCTCAGGCCACTGGGAGGGTGAAAACGGCCTCCCTCGGGCTCTGGAGACCTTCCAGAAGTCAGAAACAGGCCTGTTTCTGGACTTCTGGAACTTCAAGGAGGGCAGTTTTTCACACACACACACACACACACACACACACACACACACACACACACACAGAGCCTCCGTGATGATTCTGCATTTAACTGCATCCAAAACGGGCCAGCTAGTCGGTTCAACTACTGGTTCAGCGAACCAAATCTAAATTTAACATCCGGTTCGCCCAAACTGGTAGAATCCCGCCCCTGATTACTTGTAGCTACCCCTAGTTGAGTCGGCCAGGCTCCAGCTAGGTTGTATGGAAAGCCAGTTTAATTTAGTTTACTTTATTGTCACTGCACCTTGTACAACTAAATTAAATGCCATCTTCAGCGTACGTTATAAAAATAAAACGCTGTTGTGGTTCACTGGTGGCAAGTGCGGATGTCTGAGGTCTTAGAGAGCGAGGACTCAGATGAGGAGCCTGCGTGTGATGCAGGGATGGGGCCAGGACCATCAGGGAGGGGAATGCTGCCTTCGGAGATTGTGGAGGCTGGCAGCAGTGAGGAAGAGGAGCCTGAGGAGCCTGTGCCCAGTGCTCGTGTGCGCAGGGCTGCTCGAAGGAAAGAGCAGCTGCAGCAGTACGGGCGACTCAGGAGGAAGGCTGCAAGGTAATGGCCCCTCCCTTAAGGGATAAAAGCCAGCTGAGAAACCGGAGTTCTTTGCAGGAAGCAAAGAAGTTTTTGCACTCAAGCCTTGTGGACATTCGGACTCTCTTAGTTTGTGTTTGGAGACTCTTTGTGCTTGAACTTTTTCTTGGCAACTTTATCTAGTGTTCTTGGCAGCCTTGAACAACCTTGGCTCGTTCTTATCAGAGACAATTACGCTCGTTATCAGAGACAATTAGGCAAGGCTCGTTCTTATCAGAGACAATTAGTTTGAAACAGCCTTTTAACTGGGAAGGAACAGAATTTGTAAAGAATCATTAAAAGGTTTTGCTGTTACCTCTGTTCTGTGTTTGCTTCCTTGGAACAAGGTTTGGGTCAGAACAAACACAAACACCCACCCTCCGGATTCTATACAATTGAATTGAAAACCCCTGATATTGCATTCATATTGCACTATACAGAAGAATTTAATCTAGTTACTGCCCTGGGACAGAAGCTGTTTTGCAGCCTATTTGTCCTTGTTTTTATTATCCTGTACCGACTGCCAGATGGTAATAGTTCAGAAAAAAAGGGTGCCCAGGATGAGATATGCGTTGCAAGGGGAATAGACTCTTCCGACCAAGATGTATATAGCCCATTTTTTTAGTCTTCCTTTTCCAAAGTCTTTCATTTACATGATAGATTGCTGAATGAAATGTAGAAGATAGAATGATAGGGTTGGAAGGGACCTCACAGGCCTTCTAGTCCAACCCCCTACTCAAACAGCAAACCCTATATCATTCCGGACAAATGGATGACCAATCTTCTTGTTGCAAAACCTCCAGTGATGGGGCACCGACAACTTCACAACTTTGACAACTTTCAAGGTGGATTTCATCCGTGATTGTATGCCTTTCTGTAGAGGTGTAGTGCGCTAATAGGGCTGGGAGGGAGCTTGGATCAGAGGTGGTCTTCAGCCGGTTCTGACCAGTTCTGGGGAACCAGTAGCGGAAATTTTAAGTGGTTGGGAGAAACGGCAAATGCCGCCTCTGACTGGGCCCTCCCCCATCTATTCTCTGTCTCCTGAGTCCCAGCTGATTGGCTGGGTCTTCTTTGGTTGGCCTGAAACAGGAGAACGGAGCTGGAAAGCAGGTTAGTGTCAGAATTCCAGAGATTATCCATTCCAGCCAGTAACTCCAAGACAACCATCATCTCAAAGTACTTTTATTAGAATAGAACTTGATACTTCTGTGGAGTTCCGAAACTAAAGTTTACCCCCAAGACTTCCCACAAAGACCCAACCTACCAACCCATCCCCTTTTCCCCACATCATACATCACGTGAACCAATCCTCCTTCAGCCCCCAGTCTTGCTGCGCCATTCACAATGACCTTGAATACTACAGAAACTATTTTGTCTACTGAGAGCTACTCAAACAGCACCAGCCCCCTCCAATCCTCCGTAGCTGTGTGGCAGCTTTTAATAACAATTCCAAAGCTGACAGGCATCCCCCCTTGAGAAATTCACCTCCTAAAAAGAAACATAAGAAACAAATACGAACAGGGGTTAATGTTATGTCCTAGCCCCCAGTTAGTGGGGGGACAGTTAGTGGGGTGGGGAGGGAATGGGATTTTGCAGTATCCTTTCCCCTGCCACGCCCATCAAGCCACACCATGTCCACCAAGCCACGCCCACAGAACCGGTAGTAAAAAAAAAAATTGAATCCCACCTCTGCTGCAATGATCGACTTAACAACTGTATCAAGAAAGGCCTTCCAATGGGGCAAAATTCACTTTAACAAATGTCACATTTAGCAACATCATTTTGGGCTCCATTGTGTTTGTAAGTCGAGGACTACGTGTCATTCAACCCCCCCCCCCGTCCTCTTTTGTTAATTCTCCCCATTAACAGTCTCGTCTCCTGCAGAAAGAAATTCTGTTTCATCCCATTGCACGGGGAAAAAAAAGGTGCAGATTGTTTTATTTTATTTTATTTTATTTGAACCATTCCCTAGAGCGTAGCTGAAATGCTATTAAGCTGCTAAGGCGCAGCCAGAATCTCATTCTTGGGACTGAAGTTGGCCAGCCTGTAATCTGAAATCTTCGTGATGAATTTTCAGGGCATTGGAGACAGGCAGATTGTTCTCCGAGTATTCTTCTCCCAGGTAAGAGGAGGTGAATGAATCAATAAAGCACAACAGCCGGTGAGCTGAAATTCATAAAACGCCCGAGATTAATGTGTCTGCCTTTCTCTATCGCCTTCTTTCTTAGGAAGCAAACAAAACAGCTACAACAAACGAGCCAAAGAAACCTCCTCCCTGGATTTCCCGTCTTTGTTTGGCCTCGGTTTGGAGCAGGACATGGAAGGAGAGAAAGAAAAACGTAATCTCTGCTGACGGCGTTCCAAAAAATTGGATTTGCGCATAAAAGGGTTTGCATCTCAGTGGATTGGGATGCGGTTTCAGTTTTGGCCACTTTTATCGTCAGCTTGCATAAGTATTACAGAGACTTTTCACTTTTTCACTTGTCAACCGACTTTGCTGGTGGAAGATGAGGAAGTTGCTGTGGCCCGCCAGCGGCCAACGGAGCTGGCGGCAGACTCGGACAGTGAGGAGGTTGGGGAGGAACTTGGGCCAGTCCTGGAGTCTGGGGAAGGCTCTGACGAGGGCTCTGTGTCAGAGGCAGAGATGGGTCTGACAGTTATCAGCTGCCTTCAGAGTCAAACATCAGTGAGGCAGAAGAACAGCTGGAGCCTGTTCCCAGTGTGCACATGCGCAGAGCTGCCAGAGGAAGGGAACCTAAGGAACAAGGGTCGACTTGGGGGTAAAGCCACAGGTGAACGGTGAATGGCCCCTCCCACAGGGAATGAAAGAAGAGCAAAAGAGGAGTGGGGTTTGGCAGGAGACAATTAGTTCATTTGGGTGAAGATCTCTTCCTACATTCTTGCTACAGTGTGGCGTCTGAAAGATATCGGCCTGGCCACTCTCCAAGCCTGATAATGGTCAGTAATTGGGAAATCTCTTGAAAGACTGTTGGCCGGGACTTTGCTGGAGATGAATTCACTGTAAACTCAATAAAAGGGGTTTTATCAGAATGAGGAGTCAGCTTCATATTTTTTTGGGAAGCTTGGATCAGAACAGGAGCCGCTTGCAGGAATAATACGGTACAATTTCTTCATGCAAGAGGCATGAAAAGGTAGCGTAGTGGAAAAGTTAGCCTTGAAATATAAATTCTCCCTGAACCTCCCCGCGTCGAATAATGTCTAGTTTCAAGCATCAACAGACCAATGTACTAATTAGTAGCAACAGAAAAGAATATTTGTAGCTCATGGTTGAACTGTGGGTCTTTGCCGTTCTCTGAGCTTGGCTGTTTTCTTGCAGACCTCTGATTCTGCAAAGATCTGGATGAGAAGAGAAATGTCTTCAAGGAAAAACAAAGTCCAATTGCCTTTTGCCTTTTGAAAATTAAGATTAAAAAAAAGGAAGAATTCAAAACACAGGCATTCTCAGACAATTTTTGCATTTTTCATAGAAAATCCGATCGAGACAGGGACAGTACTATTAAAAGAAATAGAATTTGGTAAGGTGGCGGGTTTTAAAATTAACAAAAATAAAACTAAGGTATTAGCTATGACCCTTAGCCAGAAAAGAGAGTTAGAATGGGAAACGGAACTGCAAAATTATGACCTGCCACATACCTTGGACAGACCAATAGAAGAATAAGTAGCCGCCTGGATGAACACAAAAATGCAGTCAAAAAGCTGGTACACACTTCCTCACTAGTCCAACACATGGAAGCCACAGGTCATAGCATTGACTTCAATGGCACCAAAACCCTAGCCACTATAGAAAACCCCAGCCACAGAATCATCAGAGAAGCCATAGAGACTGAAAAAAGACCAGAAATCATGAATAGAAGAGATGATTCCACCAGACTGTCAATTATTTGGAAGCCTGCACTTACAAACAAAAAAATCTCCACAGCACAAGCCAGGCAAACACCTGGGCACAAACAGATCCCCCCTGATACCTCCAGCTCAAACACACCCCAACCAGGCACCCAGATGAAACCTAGCTTCTTAACAAATGACAGCCGTCCATTTACTCGGAGCCAAGCTGCACTAAAAGCCTCCAATACAGGAACACAATGTTGCCAGCCAACCAAGACAAAAAAAGCCACAAAACAGACAGAAGATATTAGAAACATCAATCAAGCAGAACACAGCAAACTCCAAGATCAATAAACACAGACCAAGACTCCCAACCAATCAAGATGAAGAAAAAACCATTCTGCTTGGCGACGTTTCGGCGAGGTCCCACTTGCCATCCTCAGGCTGGTGCTTTCGGCTTCGTGCCAGTGCAAGCAATGGAACAGAAGTTGCCCTCAGAAGTTGTGGGAGCTTCATCATTTGAGACTTTCAAAAAGAGATTGGACTGCCATCTGTCAGAAATGGTGTAGTCTCCTGCTTGGGCAGGGGTTGGATTAGATAACCTACAAGGTCCCTTCCAACTCTGATTATCTGTGGGTCCCTTTTTTCAGTGCCGTTGTAACTTCGAATAGTCATTAAGCGAAATGGCTGTAAGTTCAGGACTACCTGCACTTGAATGGAAACAAGAGAAATAAAAACTGCAGGAAGATCAGTCAAGTAAAACCCAAATGGAAGCTGTGGCATTAAAACCAAATTATGGAGTACATTGTCACATTGAGACAGGGAATTGCGCAGCCTGTGTCCAAATGGAGTTAGAAATGTTGACACAAACTTGTAGTTTTATATCAATAAATATATTTTACAACTGTAGTCTCAGCAGACTAGACAGTCAGGGAAACTGGAGCACATTGTGAGGTAAATGGTGTGTAGGGTCTCCAGCTTGGCCGGGGGTTGGGCTAGATGACCTACAAGATCCCTTCCAACTCTGTTAATCAATTAACTCACAGAGCCCACAGAAGGGTGGGGGAAAAGGGAACCGCCCCCTCCACACCCACAGCAGCCAATCACCGCACAGATCACCTCACGCAGGAGCCAGCATCCTTCAATCAATCAACCACAATTGTGTTTTCCTGGATCGCTGCACAAGCTATTAAATTTAAATATATCTTCAACATGTTGCAATGCAAAACTTGCCATTTTTGTCTTTGCATCAGAGACCCTAGAACACCAGTTTGTTTCCTCTACTCTTTCTTTAGAGATAAGCCACGGGGAAGCCAGATTCACTAAACAACCGTGTGACTCACTTAATGACTGCTCTGGCAAGAAAGGTTATCAAGTAGAACACAACTCACTTAACGGTCTCACTTAGCCACAGAAATTCTGGGCTCAATTGTGGTTGTAAGTCAAGGACAACCTGCGCCAGCCACAACTGAACCCGCTGAGGTCTTTCAATATCAATTCAGATCAGCCAGGGACTACATTACCCATGTTACCTTAGTCCACTCAGCCATAAAGGGCCCTTACAACCTACAACAGTTTGCTTAGCGACCGTTTAAATCTACAACGGCACTGACAAAAGCGACTTATGACCGTTCTTCACACTTACGACCATTGCAGCATGCCCACAGAAATTTTAGGGTCAATTGTGTGTCATAAGTTGAGGACTACCTGTATATAGTTTCCATGCATGAGTTTGACTGAATGTGACATTTAAAAAAAAAAAACTTTAGCCTGAAACCATGACGCCAAAGGTTTGCAATGGTGAGGAAAGGGTTGCGGGTTTAAAGATTGCTAATCCATCGGCTAACTTGGAAATCAACAACCTAGTTTTTACACACACACACACACACACACACACACACACAATGCACACCACGGGGGTCTCTAATTGACCTAGTTAAGTAGCTTATGCAAAGAGGTTAAATGGCCCTCACTTCTTTCCCTTTGCTAAAATGCTTCAAGTTTAATGTGCTGCTTTTTGTAATAAAAACGCACCATTGCACAAGGTTGCGAAGGGTGTGTGTGTGTGTGTGTGTGTGTGTGTGTGTGTGTCAAACTCTATGGCTGATTTTATTTTAAGGGTGATTTTGGAAATGTCAACCAAAAGATTTAAAGTTCTGCTTTTGCTGTTTTAATTCCTGTTATTGTTTAATATTTTATTTTACTTTAATTGGTGGTGTTTTGAATTGCGAGTCTCCTAGAATCTGTGGCTAGGATGGGCAGCTATAGAAATCAAACAAAACAACAAATTGGATCCAATCTGGCTCAGCCAGAGGTTTTGTAGTTCGAGTTTGTGGACTCTGCTGGAGCCCATATCTTCAGGGAACTTCTTTCTAGCAGAGAGTGTGCACTTCTGCGTGTAGCATTTATAGTGCCTGTTGCAAGTGGCTTTTCAGATGTTGATTGGGGTGTGTTGATAGCTGCCTTTTCAGTCATTAGCTGCCATTTGCTTATATATGTATATGTATATGTATATGTATATGTATATATATATATGAGAGATAGGGTCTTATTTTCGGGGAAACATGGTACTTGATAGGCTGGCGGTAAATCAACGGTCAGCCAAGGAGATCTGAACTCATTGGTAGCTTCGCATTGCAATGAGAAAAGACACACATTCAACTTTGCAGCTACTAAGATTGTTGGACAAGCAGGTACAAAAACAGCCAGGGAAGTAAGTGATTGAAGCCTGGGAAATGGTCCCCTCGTCAGTCAACAGGAGGGCCAATTTACTAAGAGTGAAAGTTTAAGAAATTTAATATAATTCACGAATGAAGGTGAATATACGTGTCCCACTTTTAAAAATTACAAAGGACCCACAGGAGTTTTGGTTGGAACGGGTTGTATTTATCAATACTTATCTTCCTAAAATTAAATTGATATGCTTGTAGAATATTTATTTACTTGATCATAGTAATGGCTCAGGAATCCTAGGATAAATGAGCCACGGTGGCGCAGTGGATAGAGTGCAGTACTGCAGGCTACTTCCGCTACCTGCTAGCTGCCTGCAATTTGGTAGTTCAAATCCCACCAGGCTCAAGGTCAACTCAGCCATCCATCCTTCAGAAGTGGATAAACTGAGGACTCAGATTGTTGGGGACAAGAGGCTGACTCTATACACCACTTAGAGAGGACTGTAAAGCACTGTAAAGTGGTATATAAATCTAAGTGCTATTGCTATAAATGACTATCCGGTTTCTTCTTAAAAGCCTCCAGTGATGGGGCACCCGCAATTTCTAAAGGCAGTTTAATTCCACTGGATAATTGTTGAGTTGGGGGTTGAAGCCCATGGGCCATAAAGTTGTTCATACTGTAGTTGCCTCTCCCAATATTCTGCTCCAGAGCAGTTCCCCGAAGATGGGCTTCAGCACGAATCCAAAAACTCGGACAACAAAACCTCTGGTCTTGGTGATTGACCCAGATTGGATCCTGCAACGTTATCCTGGGACATGTACAGGGTTTTCTAAACTGCTACAGGTTCACGCTGGGTTGGGGCGAATCCGTAGCTAATGTTATGGCCAGTTCAGTGAACCGCCAAATCCCACCCCTGGCTGGCCCCTCCCACCCCACCCTGCCCCACCCCTCCTAGGAGTCTCCACATGGCCCGTTTTGGAAGCGAAGTAAGTTCAGGGGCCCCGTGGAGACTCGAGGAGGCCATTTTCACCCACCCAGAGGCTCAAGGAAAGCCTCCAGAGTCCAGGGAGGGTAAACCCCCCCCCCCTCCTTGACGTGGTGCAGGAAACTGACTAGGGCACGCCCAGCATGGACACGCCCACACACCGACCAGGAAGAGAACTGGTTGCTGAAATTTTTGAAGCTCACCCCTGCATGTACACACACCAGGGGTGGGATTCTACCGGTTCGCACCTATTCGCTAGAACCGGATGTTAACATTCTAAGCAGTTCGGAGAACCGGTTGTTAGAAGAAATTACTGGGCTAATCCTGTAAGGAAGGCAGGAAGGAAATATTCTGGTGTTGCTTACAGAAACTGCCTCTCCGTTAACCCTTATTGCATTCTTGGCAGGACTAGACTTCCTGTCTCAGGAATGTCTCTGGAGTTTTTTTCCCTTCCTTTGCTGGTACTTTGCTTGTGTGGAGTGACCATTTAAAGTTACAATGGCACTGAAAAAAGTGACTTATGACCCTTTTTCACACTTACGACTGTTACAGCATCTCCACATTCATGAGAAGCCAGGGGTGGAGTTGCGTGCCTCGATGTGAGTGATATTGAGTTGGCCATGCCCAGCCAGTCACATGACCACCAAGCCACATCCACCGAGTCACATGACCACCAAGCCACACCCACCACCTAAGCCACACCCACAGAACTGGTTGTTAAAAAATTTGAACCCCACCCCTCACACACACACACACACACACACACAGAGGGGGGGGCAAGGAAGGATAGAAATCTCCCCCCTTTGTGGCAGTACTTAGTGTCTCTGGTCTCTCTTTGCATGAGTCACACATTTACAAATCTAATGTCATGGATTGCTGTTTCCAGCGGTAACCCAAGACCGATTGTCTGGGGCTTAATTGCCCTTTGCAGTTAAAATGTCTTCCCTTATGGTCAGTGCATGACACCGATTTGGAATGGGATTCTTTTGTGAGACGTTCTACAGCTGCCTTTGTCTGGCAGGGAGCATCCGGATGGGAGTCTGAAAAAAAAATAGCTTGTCTGTGGAGCTGCTCAGGGTGCAAAAGAATATCAATGCACGCTGTTGGCATCTCTCTTAATCTGTACTGTTGGAAGAAATATCCATCTGGTTCCGTTCCAAGCCAGGAGAAAGACACTGGAAACATGGAGGCTGTTTGGAAATATTGTTTATTGATAAACCAGGACCTCATCGGTGGTTCCGGGCAGCTGACCACATGGAGTTGAGAGTGGGGGGGTATTTATATCTTTTCTCGGGCTTTGCAATTGAGCTTCCTGTTCCTGTGCAAGAACATGTATTCTATTGGCTGCTGTCAGACTCTCATGGGGCCATGAAGGGGTTATGTAGGGGTTATAGCTGGCTCTATAGGCGGAGTACAAGTCCCAGGAGTTTGTCTGAGCTAAGCTTGGTTGAAGTTTGGCTGATGCAATGAAGGGGCTTGTTGGGCAATTCTTATTATAGCTTAACGGTTTTTTCCTGTGTTGGATATTGGGTGAGGGTATTTGCTTATGAATAGAGCTATCTATCTTTTTATCTCTTAAGTGCTGACATCTGCTTTCTGTCTCCAAGAGCATATTTCTCTCTTTAGGGAAATATAATATACTGCCTTTTTAATTTCTAAAATATTTCATTCTTCTAGGAGAGGGGTGGGTGCTAAACTTCTACAGTACTAAGATAGTCCAACTTACAAACATAAATGGAATCTGCCCATTATAGTTGTAAGTCAAGGACTGCTTGAGGTATTGATTGAGACAAATACCAAAGGTTTATGGCAATGTTCCTCTGTGGTCATGATGGTGCATCCTGTCCATGGCAGTCCTAACGGGGTGGTCATAAAACAGGTCATCCATGTGACCAACCCAATTTTAACACTTTTTTTTCAGCAGTCATTACGTGAACAGGAGCGATTGTAAACTAAACTAAGTCCTTCCTGAAGGTTTTAAATAAACAGGACCGGACTCAGTTGGACTCAATGGCAGGGGAGAAAGCAGAATATTTATTATTTCTAATCTGGGTGCTACAGGCAGTCCTTCATTAACAATCAATCATTTAGTAACCATTCCCAGTTACAAAGGCCCTGAAAAAAGTGACCTAAGATCCTTGTTCACACTTACAACCGTTGCAGCATCCCCATGGTCACGTAATCAAAATTCAGTCCCTTGGCAACTGACTCATATTTATGACAATTTCAATGTCTCCCGGGGGGTCACGTGATCCCCTTTTGCGACATTCTAACAAGCAAAATCCATGGGAAAGCCAGATTCATTTAACAACCATTGTTACTCACTTAACGACTGCAGTGATTCACTTAACAATGGCAGGAATGAGAAGTGGTAAATGGGGCAAAACTCACTTAAAAACTTTCCTGGTTAGCCACAGAAAGTTTGGGCTCAATTCTAGTCGTAAGTCGAGGGCCAGTGGTGGTATGCTGCCGATTTGCACCGGTTCTAGCGATCCGGTAGTGCCAATCAGCAGTTGGCCCCACCCACCTGGCCCCACCCTTTCCTGTCCTATATTTCCTTTGTAGCTCAGCTGATACACATTTTATTTCTTTATTTAACTTATTTGATTTGTCAATCATTTACACGATAACAGGTATAAGTATAAACATAGTTATGAATACATAAGATGGATACATATAAGAAAAATAAAAAGAAACAACAGGACAGGGACGGTAGGCACATTGGTGCGCTTATGCACGCCCCCTACAGACCTCTTAGGAAAGGGGTGAGATCAATAGTAGACAGTCTAAGGTTAAAGTTTTTGGGGTTTGGGGAAGAAACCACAGAGTCAGGTAGAGGATTCCAGACATTGACTACTCTGTTGCTGAAGTCGTATTTCCTGCAATCAAGTTTGGTGCGGTTTACCTTGAGTTTGTATCTATTGTTTGCTCTTGTGTTGTTATGGTTGAAGCTGAAGTATTCATTGACAGGTAGGACATTGCAATGTATGATTTTATACATAGAGCAATCTGCCCAGCAGAGCAAATTGCCTTTACTCACCAGCGCTGACAGTAAGTTTTCATGCTTAAAATTGCCCATTTTAGAACGCTGCCCATGTGCGCCCACAAAACCGGAAGTATAATATTTTGAATTCCACCAGTCGTGGACTACCTGTATTTATTATTTTCTCATTTCTCATCTGAAAACACAGAAAAGATTTCCCAGGATCGCTTTTGCATTTTTAGCAGTTGCATCACACTGCTGGCTCGTGGCTCTCAAGAGAAAACCCGTGTAACTTCTACCTCCCTTTCTCCAATTCTTTCTCCAATTCTTCTTCATGCTCACAACTTTTGCCTACACGCCTAAAAGACTTTCCTTTTCCATCCATCAAAATCCCTCTTATCAATTGGGATGCGGTGTTCCAGAAAGTTTGCCGCAGCTACATTTTCAGGAAAGAACCTGATCGCTTGGCGTCTGGATGAGGAAGGATCCTTGGCCACTTGTTCGACACCTAAGGTGAGAAGTATCAAACCAGCCTCTAATCATCTGAGTTATGGCAGCCATTGAAATGCACAAAGAGTTTCCTCTATTACGGTGTCAGGGGCACACAGACCAGTGGTGGGATTCAAAAATTATTATTACCAGCTCTGCGGGCGTGGCTTGGTGGACATGGCTTGGCTTGGTGGGTGTTGGCTTGATGGGCATGGCAGGGGAAGAATACTGTAAAATCTCAATTTCCTCCCCACTCCAGGGGAAGGATACTGTAAAATCCCCATTCCCTCCCTACCGCACTAACCTGCTTTCCAGCTCCCTTCTCTTATGCAGGCAACCAAAGAAGACCCAGCCGATCAGCTGGGACTCAATGGGAGGCAGAGAAGAGATAGGGTTGGCGGGACCAGTCAGAGGTGGGATTGACTGGTTCTCTGAACTACTCAAAATTTCCACTACCAGTTATCCAGAACTGGTCAGAACCTGCTGAATATACCACCTGTGACACGGACCCTTCTCTAAGCGTCTCCTCCTGGGCTTGTCCATCAAGTTTTTAATTCAGAATAAGAGAATAACAGAGTTAGAAGGGATTTTGAAGTCTTCTAATCCAACTCCCTGCTGAAGTAGGAAACCCTATATCATTCCAGACAAATGACTGTCCAAT
This sequence comes from Pseudonaja textilis, assembly GCF_049901715.1. Classification (NCBI taxonomy): domain Eukaryota; kingdom Metazoa; phylum Chordata; class Lepidosauria; order Squamata; family Elapidae; genus Pseudonaja; species Pseudonaja textilis. Next base: position 71,368,193 of record NC_141994.1, read on the forward strand.
CTCTTCTTAAAACCTCCATTGTTGGCACGCCCACAACTTCTGCTGGCAAGCTGTTCCTTGATTAATTGTTCTCACACTCAGGAAATATCTCCTTAATTCTAGGTTGCTTCTCTCCTTGATTATATTCTATCAGTTGCTTCTTGTTCTCTCTTCAATTGCTTTGGAGAATAGAGGTCGATCCCTTTTGTTTGGGGCGTCCCCTTAGATATCGGAACACAGCTATCATGTCACCCTAGTCCTTCTTTTCATCAGACTCGACATACCCAATTCCAGCAACGGTTTTTCATTTGTTTTGGCCTCCAATCCCCTCATCGTCTTTGTTGCTCTGCAAGTTGGCAATGAGAAGTGAAAAATGAAGAGGTGAATCTGTGCCCCGAAAAGTGCAAATGGCTGTGGAGACTTCTTGGAATGGCTGAAAGGACTGTGTTATACTGTAAACCAGGGGTGTCCAACCTTGGCAACTTTAAGACTTGTGGACTTCAACTCCCAGAATTCCTCAGCCAACAAAGCTTTGCTGGCTGAGGAATTCTGGGAGTTGAAGTCCACAAGTCTTAAAGTTGCCAAGGTTGGACACCCCTGCTGTAAACAGATAAACCTCCAAGGGGCCTCAACAATGCTCAGAGAGAGGACTTAACGACCAGAAGACCAAAAGGCATATAAACCTTTCCATCCTCCACCATTCAGTCAGAACTGAAGACGCTTCTTGGGCGAGAAGCAAAATGTCTTCCAGGAAAAACAAAATCCAGTTGCATTCTTGGGAAAAAAAAAAAAAAAACAGCAGCTTTGAGACAACCGTAACCTGGATGACTTGAAAATCTCCACAGACAATGGTCTACCTACACAACACAACACAAACACAAACACAAACACAAAACACAACACACACACACACACACACACACAGAGAAGAGAGAGAGAGAGAGAGAGAGAGAGACTCAGTGTGTAAGCAAAGCCGCTAATATAGACCAGGCCCCCATGATTTGACTTAACATGCAGGGACGAACCTGGGGATTATCGAGGTTTAAGCTATAACAAAAGGTGAAACAAAAGCTGACATTTTGATTGACTTACAATTGTAGTTCTTCGAAAGAGATTATTCTGCCAAGGGCAGAAGGTGGACAGTCTATTATAGGAGACATCAATCTTTCAGGACAAAAGGTGATCTTAAGGCTGACAAGGATCGTACTGTAGCTTCAGGGTGAGCTGAAAGGGAATTGTCCCAACAGAGCATGATTTTGTGTGTGTGTGTGTGTGTGTGTGGTGGTGGGGGGGAGCAAGCCATTCTGCCAGGATTGTTTCCTCTGGCTCAGAAAACCAGGATCCTTGCAACAAAAGGGTCACCTTTGCAATTAATAATGCCAATTCTGGAAGGTTGATAGATTGATTGACTTGACTTTTGTACCAGCACAGTCTCAAGAAATATAGGCGGCTCTTTTGCTTCCTGAATTAACTCACTCTACGGCTCACCACAATCGATTAAGCCAGGGAGGAAGGCAAAAAAAAAAAAAAAAAAAAGGAAGAAAGAAAGAAAGAAAAAAATAACCCAGTCAAAAGAAATCATTGTTACCCAGCAACGATGTCTGGGAAGGCTCATCAAGACACTACAAGAGAATGATTGGATGTCAAAGCAAGAAACAACAAAAAGAAAATCTCTGAATCATCTCACAAAATCCTTGGCTAAAATTCACCCGGGGCTCTAATCCTTCAGCCAGGTTCAACGCAACACAGTTGTTCTTTTCGTACCAGATGCTACGGTGGCCTATTCATCAAGGAGATGGATTTGTGTACAGACTAGTGGTGGTTTGTTACTGGTTCGGACCGGTTTGGCTGACCCGGTAGTAAAAAAAAAAGGGCTCCGACGATCAGCTGAGAGGAGGGAAACAAAACCTGGACAATCAGCTGAGAGGAGAAAGTAGAGAAAAGCACATGATCGGCCCTCCCATGCATTTTTCTCTCCTTTCTCCCGTCAGCTGATTGGCACCGCAGGCCTTAGCTGGTGTGGGGAGAGTTGTGCACACGCATTAGGTGTGCGCAACGCTGACATGATCGTCAGTGTTCCAGCAAACCTCCACTCCAACCAATAACTCCAAGACAGACATCGTTCAAAAGTTCTCTTTTATTTGGATAGTAACTGGCACAACTGGGGGGGAATCCCGAATCTCAAAATATCCCGGGCTTCCTTGCAATAATCGAAACTACAAATCCAACCCCCTACACCCATCATCACATCACATGCCCCTATCCTCATCCGTCCCATCTGAAGACTTCCCCTCACTTAGGCGCACAACAGCATGACCTTGAACTACAAAAAAGAATGCTAGTTTGTCTAACTACATATACCCCAAGAACATCCAACCTCCACTTTCCCACACTCAAAATGTAGCAGTGTGGGAGTGTCTGGCTTCAATATGGCTTCCAAAGCTAACAGCAACCATTGAACCAGTAGTGGAACAGGTGGGATCCCACTGCTGGTACAGACGGTCCTCAACTTGTGACCAACATTGAGCTCACATTACCCGTCCCTCAGCAGGACGGTTGCTAAATGAGCTTGACTCACTGATTTCGCTTAGTCCCCAAAGGGGATCAATCACATGACCTATGGACACGGCCACTGTCGCAAAGGCGAGTCTGAATTTTGAACCCTGGGGATGCTGCCGGGGCCGTAAGTGTGAAAAACGGTCATAAGTCATTTTTGTGAGCACCGTTGTAAATTTAAACGGTTGCTAAACAAGCTATTGTTGAGTTGTAAGGGCCCTTTATGGCTGAGTGGGCTAGGGTAACATGGGCAATGTAGCCCCTGGCTGATCTTGATTAATATTGAAAAACCTTAGCAGGTTCAGACATGGCTAGTGCAGTAGTTCTCGGCTTATGACCACTATTGATCCTGAAATTTCTGTTGCTAAGCAAGATAGTTGCTATGTGAAATTTTGCCTGATTTTACACCCTGTCTTGCCACCATTGTTAAGTGAACGGCCACAGTTGTTAAGTTAGTTAACCTGGTGTCAACTCATAAAATATTTCTATGGTCTTTTTAGAGCTGCCAACAGAAGGGAGGAGGGAGCAGTGCAGCGGCTTGCAAACTGAAAGTGCATTCCATAAATGTTTTCAAAGATAGTAACTAGGTGACTGAAGTTTCTGCCACACAAGATTCTAACTGGAGAGCATGATTGATGGCTTTGGGCTATGGATGTGTCCCATTGGAGGATATGAATTAGGATACCCCCAGAGGGTGGAGGGAAAACCAGGATCAAGGGTGACAATGAATGATGTGTCTCGGAGTCGGCTACACCCAGGCAGTGCCGGACATGTTCACTCCCAATAAATCCTTTTGAAGTTTTGGAAGTTTGGCTCGAGACTCGTGATTTAAATGAGGGCAACTGCTGGAATCCTGACAACCAGTTGTTGAGTGGATCACTGGAGTTGTGAAGTTAGTAACACAATTGTTAAATGAATCTGGCTCCCCCATTGACTCTACTGGTCAAAAGGTGGCAAAAGGGGATCACGTGACCCCAGGAAACTGCGACCGTCATAAATATGTGCCAATTGTCAAGCACCTGAATTTTGTCAGAGTACGCACAGCTTTACTACGTTAGACAACCGCGGAGGAATAACAGCAAACAGAGGCTGCATCCAGGCACTGCCGGACATGTTAACTCCCAAAAAATCCTCTTGAAGTTTTATTAGTTTGGCTCGAGACTTGTGATTTAAATGGGGGCAATTGCTGGAATCCTGACAGCTAACCATCTCTGAGGCACATAATTCATTGTCACCCTTGACCCTGGTTTTTCCCCACCCCTTGGGTGTATCATAATTCATATTCTCCAATGGGACACATCCATAGCTGGAATCCTGACACTTGGTCGTTAAGTGAATCTGGCTTCCCTGTTGACTTTGCTTGTCGGAAGGTGGCAAACGGGGATCATGCGACCTCAGGATGCCGCGACCATCATAAATAGGAGTTGGTTTCCCGATGCCCGAATTTTGATCCCGCAACCACGGGGATGCTAAGAACAGACTTAAGTGTGAAAAACGGTCATAAGTCACTTTTTTCAGCGCTGTTGTAACTTTGGTCACCACTAAACAGATGGCTGTAAGGCAAGGAGTCCCTGTATGTACATATTGTCATAAAATGAGACAAGTAAAACAGGAAATACAAGCATGCCACCTCATTTCTGCTTTGAATCAAAAGTTTATTTCAAATAAAATGTTTTATAGAAGGCATCTTCCTCCTGCTAGATTAGCAAAAATGTTGAACCGAAGCCCAAGCTCTTGGAAGTGTAAAAAGGAAAAAATTATATATTTTCATATGTGGTGGACCTGCCCAGAGATCAAGAAATTTTGGAATATAATTCGATTGTGGCTAGAAGAAATAACAAAATAGAAAATTGAACCCAAACCAGAACTATTTCTATTCGGCATAATAGTAATAACCTTAACCCTAACCCTAACAGAAAAATATAATAAAAAAGATAAATACATTATGCTACATATCTTAACAGCTGCTAGGATTTCCTATGCACAATTTTGGAAGCAGGAAAATGTACCATCAGACAATGTTGTTATAAAAAAAAAATTAGATTGTGCAGAGATGGACAGACTAACAATGAAATTAAGAGACAAAGAAGAGTCGATATATTATAATATCTGGGATGCCTGGTATGAACCGTTTCGAATAAAAAGAAATCAAAATGACAATTAGGTAAAGAATAAGAAACGATGTAAATAGTATCTATATTCATATCTATCTATATTTATTTATATATTAAGTTGAAATTGTATAATGAAAGAAATGTGCATATAGAAAGATGATAAGGAAATGTAAAAGATGTCTTGACGTTGATATAACGATGTATAAAGTTTTATTTTATGTTTTTTACATTTTGAAAACTAAATAAAATTTAATAATAATAATAATAATAATAATAATAATAATAATAATAATAATAATAATAATAAAAGTTTATTTCATGAGCAATTTGGAACATGAAAGCCAACCTGGTACAAACAACATTTCAGCAAGATGATACTTACATCAACAACTCATTGCAATGAGGACCAGAGATAATAGCTAGGTCCAGCAAGGAGCAGCTACCACCAGTGGCCATGATCTGGGATAAAACCCCTTCTTATATACCCTTTTCCTCTCCTCTCTTTCGTTCCTCTGGAATATTCCAGGGTAACTTCCCTAAGGAGCGTCTGTGGCGCAGTGGTCAGAGTACAGTACTGCAGGCTACTTCTGCTGCAGCCAGCTGCCTCCAGTTTGGCAGTTCAAATCCCACCAGGCTCAAGGTTGACTCAGCCTTCCATCCTTCCGAGGTGGGTAAAAGGAGGACCCAGATTGTTGGGGCAATAGGCTCTGTAAACGACTTAGAGAGGGCTGGAAAGCACTATAAAGCAGTGTATAAGTGCTATTTCTATTTCACTGTGCCATCCTGTTGCTTGGCACTTCGATGCGCTTTTCTGAAAAACTGTTGCCATCTGCACTTTCAGTTCTGTATTCTCGTAATGTCCCAGATAGTCATGTCCAAAACGGCCCCAAAACTGATTAAATTGCAACTATTTAAGTTTTACACAATACGGATTACAATTTTTCCCTTAGTTTGCGCCTTTTATCAAGCTAGCGCTTTAATATATTGTGGTATAAGAATCAGTACAAGCCAGGTACAGGGCTAGGAAGCATTGACACAACACAGGTAGAGAGTTAAGGGTCACCTCTCACAATATCTTATCTCTTGTTTTTGGCTTTTTGGTCTAACTCTTGTTACTTTCTTTCTGCAGTTTTCTTTTTCTTCATAATTGTAGAGAGCTTCTAATGAGCCTCATTAGATGACCTTTACGGAGACACTGTGCTCCATAAACATGTCCAGAAATCTGCTTTAAACCTGGGGTGAGTGGGTGGGTGGGGGAATAGGAAGAAATTCTAAGTGGGTCCCCAGGGTATACAAGGGTAGGGAGGCGGGGTGCTGTCAGGCTTTCGAGATCCAGTTAGTGCAGTCTGTATTTTGGGTTTATTTTCCTGGTCTTAACTCGAAGGGCTGGCAATACCGCAAAAGAGAATTGCTCATCTTTCTAATTCAGTGACGCTCAACCTTGGCGGCTTGGAGGTGGGTGGACTTCAACTCCCTCAAATCCCCAGCCAGCAAGGCCCAGTTCCCCAACCATCAACCCCCTAGAAGAAGAAGAAGAAGAAAGAAGAAGAAGAAGAAGAAGAAGAAGAAGAAGAAGAAGAGGAGGAGGAGGAGGAGGAGGAGGAGGAGGAGGAGGAGGAGGAGGAGGAGGAGGAGGAGGAGGAGGAGGAGGAGAAAAAGAAGAAGAATAGGAGGAGGAGGAGAAAGAGGAGAAGCAGGGGAGCAGGAGGAGGAGGAAGAGGAGGAGGAGGAGGAAGAATAGAAGGAGGAGGAGAAAGAGGAGAAGGAGGAGGAGAAAAGGAGGAGGAGGAGAAGGAAGAAGAGGAGAAGCAGGAGAAGAGGAGAAGGAGAAGGAAGGAGAAGAGGAGAAGAAGAGAGAGAGGAGAGGAGGAGGAGAGAGGAGGAGGAGGAGGAGGAGGAGGAGGAGGAGGAGGAGGAGGAGGAGAAAGAGGAGAAGGAGGAGGAGAAAGGAGGAGGAGAGAGGAAGAGAGGAGAAGCAGGAGAAGAGGAGGGAGGAGAAGGAGAAGAAGAAGGAGAAGAGAAGAAGAGGAGGAGGAGGAGGAGGAGGAGGAGGAGGAGGAGAAGCACGAGGAGAAGAGGAGGAGGAGGAGGAGGAGGAAGAAGAATAAGGTAATAATAATAATAATAATAATAATAATAATAATAATAATAATAATAATAAATCAGCTGAGTGTTAAGGAATACGTATATTTAAGCTCACTGCGGACACCCTGCTTTGACAGGCCAAGGCAGAGGGACTTGGCAGATAAATAGGAGAGACAAAGCAATAGACAATGCGAGGGAGAAATATAAACCCCCAGGTTTACATGCCAAGAATGATTTTTCAGTAGATGAAGATCCCTCGGGCGAGAGAGAGAGATTCTGATGGATGGGGCTGCAACTGGGGTTGTGGGCAGAGGGGAGACAGTAAAGGTTGGAAGAACCGGCTCCCCGCTGATGGGCACTCTGAGCGTTTGGGGCTCCAGTTCTTCTTGCAACCAGTTTACTAAATTCCTCAAAATGGAATGGTGGGCTCTCGCGAGAGACGGTGCCAGCCAGTTCCACCATGGCGATGAGGGCACGGGCAGAAAAATGGACCGGCCTGGCTCAAAGGTGTGGGTGGCTGAAGGAGGCAGTCCCAATGATGCAGCCATTCTTCCCATCGCTCAGGTATATCTATCCTACGCTATTCAATTGACCCTTAGCCCAGCGGTGGGAGGTATGCAACCCCCCCCCAATTTCTCACTCTTGGTAGCTTGAAGAAGGGTGAAGTTCAACTTCCAGAATTCCTTCTCTCTCTTTTTCTCTTTCCCCTTTCCCCTTCTCCTCTTACTGCTTCTGCTTCTCCTTTCTTCCCTCCTCTTCCTCCTCCTCCTCCTCCTTCCCCTTCTCTTCTTCTGCTTCTTCCCCCTCCTTTCCCCCTCCTCCTCCCTTTCCCCCTCCTCCTCTTTCTCCTCCTTCTTCCTCTCCTCCTCCTCTTCTTCTTTTCCCCTCCCCTTCTCCTCCTCTTCCTCCTCCTTCTTCCCCCTCCTCTTCTTCTTTCCCTCTTCCTCCCCTTTCCCCTCCCCTCCTCCTCCTCCTCCTCCTCCTCTTTTCCTCCTCCTTTCCTCCTCCTCTCTCCTCTTCCTTTCTCCTCCTTCTTCCTCTCCTCCTCTTCCTCCTCCTCCTCCTTCTCTTCCTTCTTTCTCTCCTTCTCCTCTTCTTTTTTCTCCTCTTCCTCCTCCTTTCCCCCTCACCCCTCCTCTTGTTCTCCTCCTCCTCCTTTTCCCCCTCCTCTTCTTCTTCCCTCTCCTCCTCTTCTTCCTCCTTTCCCCTCCTCCTCCTCTCCTCCTCCTCTCCTCCTCCTCCTCTTTATTCTTTTACTCTGCTACAGAACTGTGTTTCTTCTCCAGTTCCACATCTTTATGCAACCACCCATAAGATCATCCTTTGATTCAAATTGTTTTGAATCTGTCCTCTTGTACCCTTCCTTTTCCAATGTGCACCAGTGTTCTCTCTCTCTCTGTGTGTGTGTGTGTTTGTGTATGTGTGTGAGTGTGAGTGAGAGAGAGAGAGAGAGAGAGAGAGAGAAGGCCATGCAATCTTCAGTGACTGTGTAATCTGGAGGTCAAGGCAATGAGTCATTACTGAGAGGTTCATCCTGAAATCTCTCTGCCACTTTCTCTCCTTCCTTCTTTGTCTTTCTCTCCATATATTTTTTCTGTAATCAACAGTGCAAGCAGCTTTTGGCAACTGTTAAATAAAGCTTCTTTGTTCTTTTTTTTAAAAAAGAAAAATATCATTAAAACAAAATACTTAAGGCAGTAGCAAAGCAAAGCAACCTGTTCCCATTTGGCAGAGAAAAAAGAACCATTTTAGTCCATCAAATTTCAGGACAATTAACTAAGGAAATATTGATACTGAATGTTCTTTGCAAAGAGAAGCATGAGGCCAGTGTGACATGTCACACCAAGCCAGGGTCCAATTTGACCAGGGAGGGTAACATATGAGGTGGGAGGATTTTTAAAAAAAATTTATTTGTAAAACATATCGGTCTTAACATAAGCTTCATGCTGACAGCTGGACAAGTAACATGTACCCTTCTTATGGCTAAGGGACTAGTCCTCCCAACTTTAAGAGGGAGGCAAATTAGTCATCCTAATTATTTACTGAAGAGCTGATGTTCCTCTTGACCTACAAAAGAGTTACTTCTAGATGTAGAATTTGTATTGACAGTAACAATAAAATCTGGACAGTCTTTTTTGAAACAGTAAGGCTGGCTGGACCAATGGATGAAACGGGAGGCAAGCAGCATGTCAAAAAAATGTTTTGAGGTGGCTCTTATGCTTTGCCTTGTTCTACATTACAAGGCCCTGTTTGGCTGATACAAATGGGCTGCACTGTGTTGGGCACAGGAGGTGTGGTGCAGCCCCCATGGCTCGTTTTGGGCCTATTAAGCCTTCTAGGAGGCTGCAGGGAGGCCCGCTAGGCTCAAAACGGGGCACAGGAGGTGCGGCGCAGCCCCCATGGCTCGTTTGTGCCTAGTAAGCCTTCCAGGAGGCTGCAGGGAGGCCCGCTAGGCCCAAAATGGGCACAGGAGGTGCGGCGCAGACCCCATGGCCCGTTTTGGGCCTATTAAGCCTTCTAGGAGGCTGCAGGGAGGCCCGCTAGGCTCAAAACGGGGCACAGGAGGTGTGGCGCAGCCCCATGGCTTGTTTTGTGCCTAGTAAGCCTTCCAGGAGGCTGCAGGGAGGCCCGCTAGGCCCAAATGGGGCACAGGAGGGTGTGGTGCAGCCCCCACGGCCTGTTTTGGGCCCAGTAAGCCTTCCAGAAGGCTGCAGGGAGGCCTGCTAGGCCCAAAATGGGGCACAGGAGGTGCAGTGCAGCCCCCATGGCCCGTTTTGGGCCTAGTAAGCCTTCCAGGAGGCTGCAGGGAGGTCCGCTAGGCCCAAAGCGGGCACAGGCCCATTTTGGGCCTAGTAATCCTTCCAGGAGGCTGCAGGGAGGCCCGCTAGGCCCAAATGGGGCACAGGAGGTGTGGTGCAGTCCCCCACGGCCTGTTTTGGGCCTAGTAACCCTTCCAGGAGGCTGCAGGGAGGCCCGCTAGGCCCAAAATGGGGCACAGGAGGTGCAGCGCAGCCCCCATGGCCCGTTTTGGGCCTAGTAACCCTTCCAGGAGGCTGCAGGGAGGCCCGCTAGGGCCCAAAATGGGCATAGGAGGTGTGGTGCAGCCCCCCATGGCCCATTTTGGGCCTAGTAAGCCTTCCAGGAGGCTGCAGGGAGGCCCACTAGGCCCAAAATGGGGTGCAGGGGGGGTGGCACTCCCCACGACCCATTTTTGCTCCCAGGAGGCTGCAAAAAGGCTTACTAGGCCCCAAACAGGGCGTGGGCGAGCAATGCCCCCCCATGGCCTGCTTTTGCTTCCAGGGGGGTGCAGGAGGCTGAGTGGTGCCTGCCACACCCTCTGGCCATGCCCACCATGGCTACGCACACCCAGCTGGTCATTAGGGCAGAGAACCAGTTGTTAAATTCCAACCCTATCCCCATTGCAGGGAAGAAGGAGACGATGTTGGACATACTAATAAAAAAAATTTTTTTTAAAAAAAAATTGGGCACCCAGTGTAACTCTCAAGAAAATAAATAAATAAATAAATAAATAAGTGGGACAGAAATTCAAGAAAGAAAGCAAAAGGGCTGGATGAGCAGAAGGTTGGAGCCGAGTTACTATAGTGACTGCTCTCACCTCTTTTCCCTCTGACCGCCTAGTGTGAAAAACAGAATATAACTTTTTCAATAGAGCTGGAGGGGAAGAAAAGAAAAAGATGGAGCAGCGCAGAAGTAGCCTTTTTAACGTCTTCCAATTTCCCTTCTGCAGGAAAACCAACTCCGGGCCTCAGGGGTGGAAGTAAACAAGAGGCTGGAGATAAGACGAAAAGATGGTGATGGAAAAAATAGGACTTCAGGCGCCCGTGCCAGCTCTTCTCTCTTGATGCGCCTTGGCTGGCAACTGCTAAGCGATAAATACCCAATGCTGCTAAACATTTTGCAATCGCGTTCTCTGTTGAAGGCGATCTTCTGCTGACACTGGAATTCTAGTCGATCAAGGATCCCGTAATGCACTAGATGTTAATATGATGTAATCAGGATCAATAAAAGTAAAAACTCGATCCTGGAGAGTGCCTGGTGCTCTCTGAACTTGGTTGATTTCTTGCAGATGTCTCATTACCCAGCTGGGTAACATCATCACTGTTAGACTGGAGTGGCATGTGTAGGGAGGAGGAGGAGGACTGTGAGGTCCCTGTTGCTCTCGAAGCTTGGTTGCTTTCTTGCAAACGTTTCATTACCCAGCTAGGTAACATCTTCAGTGTTAGACAGGAGTGGCTTTGCACGGAGGAGGAGGAGGAGGAATTGTTTAAATGAAGGAGAAATTTCCCAATTAATCAGTGGAACTCCTTCCCTCTTGAAGGTATGGGTGCCCCATCACTGGAGGTTTTCAAGAAGTGATTGGACAATTATTTGTCTGGAACTGCAGGATTCCACAGGGCAGAAAACATCCTGCAGAAAGCCCAGCTCCACAACACGGTCCTTTTAGCCTTTCCAAGAAGGCTCCACACCCGTTTGCACCATCAGGTGACCTTAAGGATGCAAATAAGCTTCCAAGTGGCCTCAACGGCCCTCTGAAAGGATGCAGATGACCAGCTGTCTGCAAAGAATATAAATCTTTCCATTCCCCCACCACCCCACCAAGCTTCTTGGATGAGAAGCGAGATGTCTTCAAAGAAAAACCAGAAAATCCAGTTGCGTCTTGAGGAAAAAAAAGTCCCTTTGGGACTCTGAGTTTTTCGATATATTTCACAGACCCCCAAAACACTTTAAAAAAAATTGACAAGACCACAGGGCAGCCATTTTGGGCACTGCTGAAGACCGAATTAACCTGTGAAAGACCATTTCATGGTCTACAAAGTAAAAGGCCGCTTGTACAGTATGTCAGTGTTTTCACCTGAGTTGCGGGTGTATCTGTACACAGAAAGAAAATGCGGGTTTTCCTCGCCATAAGAACAAATGGACCCCGGCAACATGGAGCTCGAAATAAATAAACTGGACCATAACAACCCCATTCGACACAAAATTTCCCCCATTTTTTCCAAGGGCGAAGACGCTTGTTTGAGATTCAATAGTGTTAATAATAAATAAGCAACCAATTTTGCTTCTCTTTTTTCAGCATATTAAATCGGAAGGAAAGATGCGTTATTAAGTTTTGCCTTACATTTTCATTATTTCGCGCGTGAGAAAGGCAAGGTTTCATTTACCCAATTCATAACATTTTTTTAGCGCAAGGATTTCTTTTTCACGCTTGCTTATTGCATCAATTTAATTCCAGGCCCCCCACCTCTCTTCGGCATGCCGTTTATATGCGTGTTTATGGGTGCAATAAACCAAGGATTCCCAAAGAAGATGCCAGGGAAGAAAAAGATTGAATATTAGTTTCCTTCCATCATATTCATCCCTCAATTGGGGTGGGTGGGTTGCTTAATATGCCGACTGCCTAGGGAAGGGCTGTGGGCTTTTGGGGGGGGTCCTGATTGAATGAAAAGAATTATTTCTTTTATTCTTTCATTTTATTAATCTTATTTAAAGCATTAGGAATGTGAGCATGCAATGGTGGGATTCTGAATTGCGCGGTACCGGTTCGGGCCATGCGCGCTGCACTCAAAGATTGCCTGAGCTGTTTTTTACTTCAGCTGAGGCGCGGAAATCTGCTCTGCCACGCGAATCAGCTGAGGTAAAAACCAATGGAATAAAGGATGGGAAAGAGCAGGTGGGCGGGGCCAGCCAGAGGTGGTATTTGCCGGTTCTTCGAACTGGTCAAAATTTCCGCTACCAGTACACCCGAACCAGTCCGAACCAGCTGAATACCACCTCTGCATGAATATATTTATTTATTTACAGCATAACGTACACGGACTTGCAATGTATGTTAATGTTTCATCTCAATTAAAAACACAGTAAAATAGGAATGTTAAAAAGGTCTCTACAGGTTGTCCTTGACTTATGTGATATGTAAAATTATACCTGTGAAAATATAAAGCAATGGTAACACCATTTTTAACTTCTGTGTTCACCTAAGATAATGTATTGTTTTGTATGAGGGTCACATATTTGGCGGGTCACACTGTCCAGTGTCATGTTAATGATGGAGATTACTGGAAATGGAAACGGGTAAACAGGACGATGAAACAGATGGTGTGCAACAATAATAGGGGTGTTGTGTAGCTGAATATGTAGCTGGATAGATTGTGAACCCGGAAAGGGGCAGAGACTGTATATTTGAACCTGTATATAAACCCCAGCCTTCCTGGGAACCATGTCGTCTGCCCATGAGCAGAATTCTCTTTTGCAAAAGCTTCTTAATACAGCTCTTATTTATTGTGCACGTGTCTCCAGTGTCCCCTGAATGGTTTATTTTTATCACAACTTATGACAGTTCATTGAGTGACTGTTTGAAGTTACAATGGCACCGGACCGTTTTTCACGCTTACAACATCTGCATGATCATGTGATATGTATTCATTCATTTGGGGGCTGAATTGTGGTCGTAAGTCAAGGACTACCTCTATTCAGATACCAGTGTCTAGTCCGTCTACCCACTGAAGCGCAGCATCGTTTCTCTGAAAGAAATCAGAAAACAGACTGGGATTTGGCCTCACATACAGATGGTCACAATGTGATCTACAGTTCATTTTTAGCATTTGATTTGTGACCGCAAATTTCCATTGTAAAGTGAGGTTAAGAGAGTCATGCAGAAATCCTACTACCTTTTTTTTGCTGTGGTTGTTAAGTGAATCACACGGTCATTAAGTGAATTCTGCTCCCCCTCCCCTTGACTTTGCTTGTCAGAAGCTGGCTGGGAAGATCACAAATAGTGAACAAATGACCACTGTCTTACATACGTGCCACCCAAATTCTAATCATGTGGGTATGGAGATGCTACGATGGTCGTAAATGCGAGGCCCATTGGTCAGCCACTTTCTTCCAGTGCCACTGTAACTTCAAATGGTCATTTAGCAAATGGTTCTAAGTCGAGGACTACCTGCATCACCATTTATATACACCATCAGCACACGGCACAGAGAAAACCGTGAATTTAAGCCAAGGATCTTCAAAACTTGGCAAGTTTAAGACATGTGGGCTTCAACTCCCAGCATTCCTGAGCCTACATGACTGGAGGAGGAATTCTGGGAATCAAAGTCCACAAGTCTTCAAGCTGTCAAGACCTCTGATTTAAGTGTTCTGAACACCACCTGGGGATTTAGAATAGAGTAACAGAGTTGGAAGGGACCTTGGAGATCTTCTAGTCCAACCCCCTGCTTAGGCAGGAAACCCTACACCACTTTGGGGCCCAAGAAGGCAAAAAATGGAGCACGGGGGGGGCATCA